>NW_025547075.1:25000-40680 GCF_905237065.1 Salmo salar | reverse complement strand
AGGAGAGGACATGGTTAACTCCCCATTAGAGAGGAGAGGACATGGTTAACTCCCCCATTAGAGAGGAGAGGACATGGTTAACTCCCCATTAGAGAGGAGAGGACATGGTTAACTCCCCATTAGAGAGGAGAGGACATGGTTAACTCCCCCATTAGAGAGGAAGGACATGGTTAACTCCCCCATTAGAGAGGAGAGGAGATTCCTCCTGTCGTCTTTGGCAGGACATTAAACCAGCCTGGAGCAGGGAGCCCATCACACACCCCTGCAGGTGCACGCACACACACACACACACACAGTCCAACAGTGTTGTTTGAACAACCACTCGCCACAGTCTCTCAGAAGCCGTGCCGCCATTGGCAGGATGGATGGTAAACCCAAACTGATGCCTTTGTTTTGCCTTTTTACAATCAGCTTTCAGTTTACCCGCACTAACACAATCAGCCTTCAGTTTACCTGCACTGTAACACAATCAGCTTTCAGTTTACCTGCACTGTAACACAATCAGCCTTCAGTTTACCTGCACTGTAACACAATCAGCCTTCAGTTTACCTGCACTGTAACACAATCAGCTTTCAGTTTACCTGCACTGTAACACAATCAGCTTTCAGTTTACCTGCACTGTAACACAATCAGCCTTCAGTTTACCCTGCACTGTAACACAATCAGCCTTCAGTTTACCTGCACTGTAACACAATCAGCCTTCAGTTTACCTGCACTGTAACACAATCAGCTTTCAGTTTACCTGCACTGTAACACAATCAGCTTTCAGTTTACCTGCACTGCTAACACAATCAGCCTTCAGTTTACCTGCACTGTAACACAATCAGCTTTCAGTTTACCTGCACTGTAACACAATCAGCTTTCAGTTTACCTGCACTGTAACACAATCAGCCTTCAGTTTACCTGCACTGTAACACAATCAGCTTTCAGTTTACCTGCACTGTAACACAATCAGCTTTCAGTTTACCTGCACTGTAACACAATCAGCCTTCAGTTTACCTGCACTGTAACACAATCGGCTTTCAGTTTACCTGCACTGTAACACAATCAGCTTTCAGTTTACCTGCACCGTAACACAATCAGCCTTCAGTTTACCTGCACTGTAACACAATCAGCCTTCAGTTTACCTGCACTGTAACACAATCAGCTTTCAGTTTACCTGCACTGTAACACAATCAGCTTTCAGTTTACCTGCACTGTAACACAATCAGCTTTCAGTTTACCTGCACTGTAACACAATCAGCCTTCAGTTTACCTGCACTGTAACACAATCAGCCTTCAGTTTACCTGCACTGTAACACAATCAGCCTTCAGTTTACCTGCACTGTAACACAATCAGCTTTCAGTTTACCTGCACTTAACACAATCAGCCTTCAGTTTACCTGCACTGTAACACAATCAGCCTTCAGTTTACCCGCACTGTAACACAATCAGCTTTCAGTTTACCTGCACTGTAACACAATCAGCTTTCAGTTTACCTGCACTGTAACACAATCAGCCTTCAGTTTACCTGCACTTAACACAATCAGCCTTCAGTTTACCTGCACTGTAACACAATCAGCCTTCAGTTTACCTGCACTGTAACACAATCAGCTTTCAGTTTACCTGCACTGTAACACAATCAGCTTTCAGTTTACCTGCACTGTAACACAATCAGCCTTCAGTTTACCTGCACTGTAACACAATCAGCTTTCAGTTTACCTGCACTGTAACACAATCAGCTTTCAGTTTACTTGCACTGTAACACAATCAGCTTTCAGTTTACCTGCACTGTAACACAATCAGCCTTCAGTTTACCTGCACTGTAACACAATCAGCCTTCAGTTTACCTGCACTGTAACACAATCAGCTTTCAGTTTACCTGCACTGTAACACAATCAGCTTTCAGTTTACCCGCACGTAACACAATCAGCTTTCAGTTTACCTGCACTGTAACACAATCAGCCTTCAGTTTACCTGCACTGTAACACAATCAGCCTTCAGTTTACCTGCACTGTAACACAATCAGCTTTCAGTTTACGTGTAAAGAGTCTGGTTATGAGTGAAGACAGGACATCTCTCAGGCCAAGGAAACATTACAGACGGAGGAGAGAGGAGAGAGGGTGAGGAGAGAAGGTAGAGGAGAGAAGGGAGGAGAGAGGGGAGAAGGTAGAGGAGAGAGAGAGGGGAGAAGGTAGAGGAGAGAAGGGAGGAGAGAGAGGGGAGAAGGTAGAGGGAGAGAGAGAGGGGAGAAGGTAGAGGAGAGAGGGGAGAAGGTAGAGGAGAGAGAGAGGGGAGAAGGTAGAGGAGAGAAGGTAGAGGAGAGAGGGGAGAAGGTAGAGGAGAGAGGGGAGAAGGTAGAGAGGAGAGAAGGTAGAGGAGAGAGAGAGGGGAGAGGAGAGAGGGGAGAAGGTAGAGGAGAGAAGGGAGAAGGTAGAGGAGAGAGGGAGAAGGTAGAGGAGAGAGAGAGGGGAGAAGGTAGAGGAGAGAAGGGAGGAGAGAGAGGGGAGAAGGTAGAGGAGAGAGAGAGGGGAGAAGGTAGAGGAGAGAGGGGAGAAGGTAGAGGAGAGAGAGAGGGGAGAAGGTAGAGGAGAGAGAGAGGGGAGAGGAGAGAGGGGAGAAGGTAGAGGAGAGAAGGGAGAAGGTAGAGGAGAGAGGGGAGAAGGTAGAGGAGAGAGGGGAGAAGGTAGAGGAGAGAGAGAGGGGAGAAGGTAGAGGAGAGAAGGGAGGAGAGAGAGGGGAGAAGGTAGAGGAGAGAGAGAGGGGAGAAGGTAGAGGAGAGAGGGGAGAAGGTAGAGGAGAGAGAGAGGGGAGAAGGTAGAGGAGAGAAGGGAGAAGGTAGAGGAGAGAGGGGAGAAGGTAGAGGAGAGAGGGGAGAAGGTAGAGGAGAGGAGAGAAGGTAGAGGAGAGAGAAGGGAGAAGGTAGAGGAGAGAGAGGGGAGAGGAAAAGGGATAAAGGAGAGGACAGAGGGGAGATGAGAGAGGGGATAAGAGAGAGGAGAGTTGAGAGATGTTATGACTATGCTAATATGGCTACAATTCGCTAGCTAGCTAACCAACATCTGTAATGATGTATTTGAGAGACAAGTGGGCATTGTGCAAATGTATTTATGTTTTCAATAAACATTGGAGACTAAATATAGCTACCATGTTGTCAACAATCTAAGCAAACCTCATTTGTTTTTCTCCATAGTTGCGTGCTTGTCATTTTTTGTTGGTAAACAACCAACCCATCTATAAAACACTAATACATCTTGATTAGATAAGTATTCACACTCCTGAGTCAATGCATGTTAGGATCACCTTTGGCAGCGATCACCACTGTGAGTCGTTCTTGGTTAGTCTCTTAAGAGCTGTGAGTCGTTCTGGGTTAGTCTCTAAGAGCTGTGAGTCGTTCTTGGTTAGTCTCTAAGAGCTGTGAGTCGTTCTTGGTTAGTCTCTAAGAGCTGTGAGTCGTTCTTGGTTAGTCTCTAAGAGCTGTGAGTCGTTCTTGGTTAGTCTCTAAGAGATGTGAGTCTTTCTAGGTTAGTCTCTAAGAGATGGGAGTCATTCTTGGTTAGTCTCTAAGAGATGTGAGTCATTCTTGGTTAGTCTCTAAGAGCTGTGAGTCGTTCTTGGTTAGTCTCTAAGAGCTGTGAGTCGTTCTTGGTTAGTCTCTAAGAGATATGAGTCGTTCTTGGTTAGTCTCTAAGAGCTGTGAGTCGTTCTTGGTTAGTCTCTAAGAGATGTGAGTCGTTCTTGGTTAGTCTCTAAGAGATGTGAGTCGTTCTTGGTTAGTCTCTAAGAGCTGTGAGTCGTTCTTGGTTAGTCTCTAAGAGATGTGAGTCGTTCTTGGTTAGTCTCTTAAGAGCTGTGAGTCGTTCTGGGTTAGTCTCTAAGAGCTGTGAGTCGTTCTTGGTTAGTCTCTAAGAGCTGTGAGTCGTTCTTGGTTCGTCTCTAAGAGCTGTGAGTCGTTCTTGGTTAGTCTCTAAGAGCTGTGAGTCATTCTTGGTTAGTCTCTAAGAGATATGAGTCGTTCTTGGTTAGTCTCTAAGAGCTGTGAGTCGTTCTTGGTTAGTCTCTAAGAGATGTGAGTCGTTCTTGGTTAGTCTCTAAGAGCTGTGAGTGGTTCTTGGTTAGTCTCTAAGAGATGTGAGTCGTTCTTGGTTAGTCTCTAAGAGCTGTGAGTCGTTCTTGGTTAGTCTCTAAGAGATCTCCACACCTGGATTGTACAATATTAGCACATTATTCTTTTAAAAAAATGTTCAAGCTCTGTCAAGTTGGTTGTTGATCATTGTGATTTAAGTCAAAACGGTAACTCGGCCACTCAGGAACATTCAACGTTATCATGGTAAGCAACTCCAGTGTAGATTTGGTCTTGTGTCTTACGTTATTGTCCTGCTGAAAGGTGAATTTGTCTCCCAGTGTCTTGTGGAAAGCAGACTGAACCAGGTTCTCCTCTAGGATTTTGCCTTTGCTTAGCTCTATTCCATCTTTTTATCAGAAAAATCTCCCTTGCCAATGACAAGCATACCCATAACATGATGCAGCCACCACCATGCTTGATAATATGAAGAGTGGTACTCAATGATGTGTTGTGTTTGCCCCAAATATAGTGATTTTGTAATAACGACATAAAGTACATTTCTTAGCCAAATTTTGGGCAGTTTTACTTTAGTGCCTTATTGCAAACAGGATACATGTTTTGGAATATTTGTATTCTGTACTGTCTTCCATCTTTTGTGGAGTAACTACAATATAGTTGATCCATCCTCAGTTTTCTCCTATCACAGCCATTAAACTCTGTAACTGTTTTAAAGTCACCATTGGCCTCATAGTGAAATCCCTTAGCAGTTTCCTTCCTCTCCGGCAACTGAGTTAGGAAGGACGCCTGTATCTTTGTAGTGACTGGATATATTGATACGCCATCCAAAGTATAATTAATAACTTCACTATGCTCAACGAAGTATTTAATGTGTGCTTTTAAATGTTTTTTATTTTTGTTTTTTTTACCCATCTACCAATAGGTTTCCTTCTTTGTGAGGCATTGGAAAACATCCCTAGTCTTTGTGGTTGAATCTGTGTTTGAAATTCACTGCTCGACTGAGGAACCTTACAGATAATTGTACAGTATGTACAGAGATGAGGTAGTCATAAAAAAATCATGTTAAACACACAGAGTGAGTCCATGCAACTTATTATGTGACTTGTTAAGCACATTTTTACTCCTGAACTTATTTAGGCCATAACAAAGGGGGTTGAATATTTATTGACTCAAGACATTTCATCTTTTCATTCTTAATTCATTTGTAAAATGTCTAAAAACATAATTCCACATGACGGGGTATTGTGATGTCATGATGGGGTATTATGATGTCATGATGGGGTATTGTGATGTCATGACGGGGTATCGTGATGTCATGACGGGGTATTGTGTGAGGTCATGACGGGATATCGTGATGTCATGACGGGGTATTGTGATGTCATGACGGGGTATCGTGATGTCATGACGGGGTATCGTGATGTCATGACGGGGTATTGTGATGTCATGACAGGGTATTGTGATGTCATGACGGGGTATTGTGAGGTCATGACGGGGTATTGTGATGTCATGACGGGGTATTGTGATGTCATGACAGGGTATTGTGAGGTCATGACGGGGTATTGTTTGTAGGCCAGTGACACAAAATCTACATGTAATCACTTTTAAATTCAGGCTGTAACACGACAAAATTTGGAAAAAGTCTAAGGCTATAAATACTTTCTGAAGGCACTTTAAGCAAATAAATACATTTCTACTACTCCGCTAGATGATGCATCATGGATGAATAAAACGTTATTTAAAAAATTATTCAAATTTTTAACGGGAACTTGAAAACGTGTTATGTTTAAGGAGGAGACATGTCCACAGATGCTGTGTTTGTTACGTAATAAACATGACCGTTTAATGTCAACTTCATCTAGTATCCCATTTTTATGATACATGGACAAACTACTGCAACATACTGGTTATTTTATTCTAATAAGTTATAATATCGCTGATGAGAATTTGGGTTGAAAATGTGAAATGTATTTAAAATAACTAGACATCTTAGTCCTCAGAATGATGGGTGATTTTTTGTTCAGATGCATCATAATTTTCTAACTCAATTTGCTACAGACATGTTTAAAACTGGTTTCATGACAATCACCAATCGGTAGGTCGCAAGCAAATGGTCTCATAATACAAAAACTGTCCAGTCGCGGCGATGCTTATGAAACGTTTGTATAAAACATTTGCCCGATGTTGCAAGAATGTTCCTAGATGACATTTAATCTGTTCTTTAACCCTCCTATTATGTAACGGGTCAATTAGACCTCTTTCCACGTTTGGAGATGTCTAAAACACTAGTTAACCTCTCTTTTTCTCCATGAAATTAAATTACTTTTCCTCATTTAGGGGTCATGAACCTAACTTCAAAATGTGGACACACTGATGATGTGTTGTGGAATGTGTGTGTAGATTTTGTAGACAAACATGATGTTGTGGGTCATTTTGACCGGGATGCTTTCATGTGTATAGATATTTTACACAGGTCCAAAATAAACACGTGTCTTTGATATATTTTGTTTTGACTGGTTCTGGTTGCATTTTTATAATTATGTATGGGTGAAAAGGAGTTTCCCCAAAAAGCTTCTCTTTCTCAGTGCGAGAGCAGCAGATCTCTGACACAGACAGTCAATAATGAGCTCCAAACGATTTTCAGTCAATGAAGTCTTATCATAAAATTCTGGACTGTGATGACAGTGAAATAGAAGAAGAGGTTTCAGAGATAGATAGAGGACATTTCAGAGATAGATAGAGGACATTTCAGAGATAGAGGACATTTCAGAGATAGAGAACATTTCAGAACATTTCAGAGATAGAGGACATTTCAGAGATAGAGGACATTTCAGAGATAGATAGAGGACATTTCAGAGATAGATAGAGGACATTTCAGAGATAGAGGACATTGCTGTTGACGATCCAGATTGTGAATTTTTCTTTGACGAAGAGGATTCAGAGGAGGAGTCTGCTATATACCATCCCCTCCATCAGATGAGAGAGAGAGAACGCAACAACCATTACCCAGAGAACAAGGAAGACTAAAGATGGTAGAATGGTCACTGTCACCACAATGAACTCAAGGTACGCCTGTCAGCTTCCAAATGTAATCAAAATGGCTCCAGGGACTACACGATTTGCTCTGCCACCCCTCGGCAAGACAGTAAAACCAGCACCACTTGTGTAGAATGCAATAAATACATCTGCAGAAAGCACACACGTACATTGTGTTCAACATGTAGAGAGAAAGACTGAATTAATCATTTTGACCGTTAGGGTCAAATCCCACCTAAGTCTTACTGTTACTGGGAAATACAAGAAACATTTGAACTTGGGAAACACAAAATGCTTGTTTGTGAGAAGGAAATATGTTTAACAAATAGTTCTTAAATATAGAGGTTTGTATTTTCTTCTTTTTGAAAGGTCTGACAAGACAAAAGAAATTTTTGTCAGTTTTTACTTGATGCTTTGACTGTCTAGAGTGTGTTTAAACAAAGCGGGTCAATCTGACCACAATGGACATCATTTTTTTTTTCTTCAGCAAATCACCCCCAAAATATTTTTTAATTCGTTTTTAAGCCAAACCGTCCTGCGCTACAGATGTTTTCCGTTAGAAGACCGATATTCGGGATGTCTCAGGGTCTGACAAACACCCCTGTAGCTCGGCCGACATCAGCAGATGAGTTGTATTGCAGAAAGCAGATATCTCTTGTTTAAAATTATGGATTTTTATGTTCAAAAAAATTATGATGTTACTTAGATTAATGCACAGTTTACTCTTAAGGTTCCCAAAATATTTCTATATTTCTATTAGGTTGTAAAAAACAAACCAAAAACAGTTGCTTGATGTTGCTAGAACATTCCCAGAACAAATTTTTTATGTTCTTTAAAAGTTCTTAAAACATTTCTTTAGGTTGTGGGAACATTGTGGCGATATGACATGAAACACAATGTTTAAAGTTAGGTTGTACAGGACATGCCTTTAATGTTGACCATTTATTAAATATATCTTTTACCTTGTCTTTGAGGTCCTCAGAACATTTCAAGAACATTTAAAAAAAAATTCTATTAAAGTTTTACCATATATTACCATAACATTCTCAGCATGCAAATTTGTAGCTCAAAAGAAAGCAGATTGGAATACATCCCCATTATGTTTCTCTATAGACTGGAATACATCCCCATTTTGTTTCTCTATAGATTGGAATACATCCCCATTATGTTTCTCTATAGACTGGAATACATCCACATTATGTTTCTCTATAGACTGGAATACATCCCCATTATGTTTCTCTACAGACTGGAATACATCCCCATTATGTTTCTCTACAGACTGGAATACATCCCCATTATGTTTCTCTATAGACTGGAATACATCCCCATTATGTTTCACTATAGACTGGAATACATCCCCATTGTGTTTCTCTATAGACTGGAATACATCCCCATTATGTTTCACTATAGACTGGAATACATCCCCATTGTGTTTCTCTACAGACTGGAATACATCCCCATTATGTGGACAGGACAAGTGGGTGAAAGTGTTGTGGTCAGATGAGACCAAAATGGAGGTCTTTGGCATCAACTCAACTCGCCGTGTTTGGAGGAGGAGGATTGCTGCCTATGACCCCAAGAACACCATCCCCACTGTCTAACATGGAGGTGGAAACATTATGCTTTAATGGTGTTTTTCTGCTAAGGGGACAGGACAACTTCACCGCATGAAAGGGACGATGGACGGGGCCATGTACCGTCAAATCTTGGGTGAGAACCTCCTTCCCTCAGCCAGGGCATTGAAAATGGGTCGTGGATGGGTATTCCAGCATGACAATGACTCAAAACACACGGCCAAGGCAACAAAGGAGTGGCTCAAGAAGAATCACATTAAGGTCCTGGAGTGGCCTAGCCAGTCTCCAGACCTTAATCCCATAGAAAATCTGTGGAGGGAGCTGAAGGTTTGAGTTGCCAAACGTCAGCCTCGAAACCTTAATGACTTGGAGAAGATCTGTAAAGAGAAGTGGGACAAAATCCCTCCTGAGATGTGTGCAAACCTGGTGGCCAACTACAAGAAACGTCTGACCTCTGTGATTGCCAACAAGGGTTTTGCCACCAAGTACTAAGTCATGTTTTGCAGAAGGGTCAAATACTTATTTCCCTCATTAAAATGAAAATGAATTTATAACATTTTTGACATGCGTTTTGGGGGATTTTTTTGTTGTTATTCTGTCTCTCACTGTTCAAATTAACCTACCATTAAAATTACAGACTGATCATTTCTTTGTCAGTGGGCAAATGTACAAAATCAGCAGGGGATCAAATACTTTTTTCCCTCACTGTATGTGGGGTTTGAACCTGCAATGTTTGGTTCCTTAGCCAGATTAATAACCCCAATGTTTGGTTCCTTAGCCAGATTATTAACCCCAATGTTTGGTTCCTTAGCCAGATTATTAACCCCAATGTTTGGTTCATTAGCCAGGTTATTAACTCCAATGTTTGGTTCCTTAGCCAGATAATTAACCCCAATGTTTGGTTCCTTAGCCAGATCATTAACCCCAATGTTTGGTTCCTTAGCCAGATGATTAACCTCAATGTTTGGTTCCTGAGCCAGATTATTAACCCCAATGTTTGGTTCCTTAGCCAGATGATTAACCTCAATGTTTGGTTCCTGAGCCAGATTATTAACCCCAATGTTTGGTTCCTTAGCCAGATTATTAACCCCAATGTTTGGTTCCTTAGCCAGATGATTAACCCCAATGTTTGGTTCTTTAGCCAGATTATTAACCCCAATGTTTGGTTCCTTAGCCAGATGATTAACCCCAATGTTTGGTTCCTTAGCCAGATTATTAACCCCAATGTTTGGTTCCTTAGCCAGATTATTAACCCCAATGTTTGGTTCTTTAGCCAGATCATCCCTTAGCCAGATCACCAGAGGATGTTATTATTACCTTCAGTCAAATGATGAAGACCTAACTAGAATTGAATGGGAATCTTACCTAATGTTCTGGGAATGTTCCCGATTTGTTGGGATTAAACTAGAAGATGGCCAGAGGACTAGATTATATAAGAGATATCTGGTACACTAAACAATGAGCCCAAACAGCACTCTAGTACTGGCCGGGCCTGGGAGCTGTAAGCTGCTGTCACTGCACATCTGAGGGATGGAGAGAGGGAGAGGGAGAGAGAGAGAGAGAGAGAGAGAGAGAGAGAGAGAGAGAGAGAAGAAAGACAGAGAGAGGACAGAGGGAGGGAGGGGAGAAAGAGAAAAGAGGAGAGCAAGAGAAAGGAAAGAGAGAGGGAGAGAAAGAGAAGGGAAACAGGAAGGAGGGAGAAAGAAGGGAGACAGGAGGGAGGGAATAAGAGAGGGAAAGAGAGAGATGAGAGAAAGAAAGAGGCTACCCTCTGTCTCTTCATTCTATTCTCTGTCCTCTTTAATCCCCTTTATCGCAACTGTCCTATCCAACTCGTTCCCTATCCAACTCTTTCTCTATCCAACTATCTCTTCTACTTCATAATTTCTCTCTAGTTTCCCTTCATTCTTACTTAATGTCTTTCCTTTCCTTCCTTCTTCTCTTCCCTCCATTTTATCCTCCTTTCTTCTCTACATTCTCTCTCTCTCTCTCTCTCTCTCTCTCTCTTCTGGCCACATCAAAACCCTGGAGAAGCTCACTGGAACATTCCTCGGCTGCTCATGAAAGGACTCAACACCGCGCGCTGTGTCTGTCTCTCTCCGTGTTTGTGTGAGGATTATTTAGTAACGGAGAGGAGAAGAGAAAATGTGCTCATCCGTTCTCTATCCATCTTTCTATAATTCACATCCTTATTCAGAGAGAGGGAGGGAGGGAGGGAGGGAGGGAGGGAGGGAGGGAGGGAGGGAGGGAAAGAAAGAGGGAGAGAAGGACACATAATTATTTGTAAGGTCCCTCAATCGAGCAAATCATTTCAAAGACAGATTCAACCACAAAGACCAGGGAGGTTTTCCAATGCCTCACAAAGAAGGGCACCTATTGGTAGATGGATAAAAAAAAATACACCCAGTCACTACAAAGATACAGGTGTCCTTCATAACTTAGTTGCCGGAAAGGAAGGAAACCACTCAGGGATTTCAACATGAGGCCAATGGTGACTTTTAAAGAGTTTAATGGCTGTGATAGGAGAAAACTGAAGATGGATCAACAACATTGTAGTTACTCCACAATACTAACCTAAATGACAGAGAGAAAAGAAGAATCCAGCATCCTGTTTGCAACAAGGTACTAAAGTAATACAGCAAAAAAACGAGGCAAAGCAATTCACTTTTAGTCCTGAATACAAAGTGTTATTTTTGGGGCCAATTCAATACAACACATTATTGAGTACCACTCTCCATATTTTCAAGCAGAGTGGTGGCTGCATCATGTTATATGTATGCTTGTAATCATTAAGGACTGGAGAGTTTTTATGATAGAAGATAATCGGAGTGGAGCTAAGCACAGGCCAAATACTAGAGGGAAACCTGGTTCAGTCTGCTTTCCACCAGACACTGAGAGATTAATTCACCTTTCAGCAGGACAATAACCTACAACACAAGACCAAATCTACACTGGAGATGCTTACCAAGAAGACAGTGAATGTTCCTGAGTGGCTGAGTTACAGTTTTGACTTAAATCTACTTGGAAATCTATGACAAAAGTTGAAAATGGTTGTCTAGCAATGATCAACAACCAATTTGACAGGGCTTGAAGAATTTTGAAAAGAATAACGGGCAAATGTTGCACAATCCAGGTGTGGATTACCCAGAAAGACTCACAGCTCTCAGAGACTTACCCAGAAAGACTCACAGCTCTTAGAGACTTACCCAGAAAGACTCACAGCTCTCAGAGACTTACCCAGAAAGACTCACAGCTCTCAGAGACTTACCCAGAAAGACTCACAGCTCTTAGAGTCTTACCCAGAAAGACTCACAGCTCTCAGAGACTTACCCAGAAAGACTCACAGCTCTTAGAGACTTACCCAGAAAGACTCACAGCTGTAATCGCTGCCAAAGGTGATTCTATAAAGTATTGACTAAGCTGTGTGATTACTTACGGAAATTAGATATTTCTATACTTCCTTTTCAATCAATTTGAGGAAGAAAAAAAATGAAAACCATATGTTAACTTTGTCAGTTTGGGGTATTGTGTGTAGATGGGGGGAGAAAAAACCCCGATGCAATCCATTTTGAATTCAGACTGTAACACAACAAAATGTAGAACAAGTCAAGGGGTATGAAGACTTTCTGAAGGGTCTGTAGCTATCTACAGTAGACTAGGTTTGATCTTATCCACTTCTTGGGCTCCCCGAGTGGCGCAGCGGTCTAAGGCACTACACCTCAGCGCTAGAGGCGTCACTACAGACCCTGGTTCGATTCCAGGCTGTATCACAACCGGCCTTGATTGGGCGTCGCACAATTGGCCCAGCGTCGTCCGGGTTTGGACGGGTTAGGCTGTCACTGTAAATGACTGACTTGCCTAGTTAAATAAAGGTTAAATAAATAAAATACAAATGATGACTGCAGCAGCCAGCTAGCTGTGTTGTTGCTGAGCAACAGAGTTGCTGGACACACTTTTAGAATAAGCATTGTCAGAAATGTTACAAAAAAAGGAAAGCGCGTTGTTGGTTCTTAATGGACAGAAATGAGCACGTGAGAGCGATAAATTATACATTTAATCATAACTGTTGCCCCTACAATCTTATTCAGTCTGAAAGGTGTCAAGTGGAAGCTGTATGGAAGCTGTATTCTCGTTCTTATCCAAAGCTTAGATCTTGGAGCTGGGTCGGGGAAAAGACTTTGTCAAACCTGTTAAATATCTGGTATGTCCTTCTCGGCAGGATCACGACGAGACGCAGGGAGCGGAGCGTGTTGTGTACCTCCAAGATGTTGTCATATTAAATGTAACACTGAGCATGACAACCTGATCCTACTGTAGTGATGGTTAACCCAACCTGATCCTACTGTAGTGATGGTTAACCCAACCTGATCCTACTGTAGTGATGGTTAACCCAACCTGATCCTACTATAGTGATGGTTAACCCAACCTGATCCTACTATAGTGATGGTTAACCCAACCTGATCCTACTGTAGTGATGGTTAACCCAACCTGATCCTACTGTAGTGATGGTTAACCCAACCTGATCCTACTGTAGTGATGGTTAACCCAACCTGATCCTACTGTAGTGATGGTTAACCCAACCTGATCCTACTATAGTGATGGTTAACCCAACCTGATCCTACTATAGTGATGGTTAACCCAACCTGATCCTACTGTAGTGATGGTTAACCCAACCTGATCCTACTATAGTGATGGTTAACCCAACCTGATCCTACTGTAGTGATGGTTAACCCAACCTGATCCTACTGTAGTGATGGCTAACCCAACCTGATCCTACTGTAGTGATGGTTAACCCAACCTGATCCTACTGTAGTGATGGTTAACCCAACCTGATCCTACTATAGTGATGGTTAACCCAACCTGATCCTACTGTAGTGATGGTTAACCCAACCTGATCCTACTGTAGTGATGGCTAACCCAACCTGATCCTACTGTAGTGATGGTTAACCCAACCTGATCCTACTATAGTGATGGTTAACCCAACCTGATCCTACTGTAGTGATGGTTAACCCAACCTGATCCTACTATAGTGATGGTTAACCCAACCTGATCCTACTGTAGTGATGGTTAACCCAACCTGATTCTACTGTAGTGATGGTTAACCCAACCTGATCCTACTATAGTGATGGTTAACCCAACCTGATCCTACTGTAGTGATGGTTAACCCAACCTGATCCTACTATAGTGATGGTTAACCCAACCTGATCCTACTGTAGTGATGGTTAACCCAACCTGATCCTACTATAGTGATGGTTAACCCTAACCCAACCTGATCCTACCATAGTGATGGTTAACCCAACCTGATCCTACTATAGTGATGGTTAACCCAACCTGATCCTACTGTAGTGATGGTTAACCCAACCTGATCCTACTGTAGTGATGGTTAACCCTACCTGATCCTACTGTAGTGATGGTTAACCCTAACCCAACCTGATCCTACTATAGTGATGGTTAACCCTAACCCAACCTGATCCTACTGTAGTGATGGTTAACCCAACCTGATCAAACTGTAGTGATGGTTAACCCAACCTGATCCTACTGTAGTGATGGTTAACCCTAACACAACCTGATCCTACTATAGTGATGGTTAACCCAACCTGATCCTACTGTAGTGATGGTTAACCCTAACCCAACCTGATCCTACTGTAGTGATGGTTAACCCAACCTGATCCTACTGTAGTGATGGTTAACCCTAACACAACCTGATCCTACTATAGTGATGGTTAACCCAACCTGATCCTACTATAGTGATGGTTAACCCTAACCCAACCTGATCCTACTGTAGTGATGGTTAACCCAACCTGATCCTACTGTAGTGATGGTTAACCCAACCTGATCCTACAATAGTGATGGTTAACCCAACCTGATCCTACTGTAGTGATGGTTAACCCAACCTGATCCTACTATAGTGATGGTTAACCCTAACCCAACCTGATCCTACTGTAGTGATGGTTAACCCAACCTGATCCTACTGTAGTGATGGTTAACCCAACCTGATCCTACTATAGTGATGGTTAACCCTAACCCAACCTGATCCTACCATAGTGATGGTTAACCCAACCTGATCCTACTATAGTGATGGTTAACCCAACCTGATCCTACTGTAGTGATGGTTAACCCAACCTGATCCTACTGTAGTGATGGTTAACCCTAACCCAACCTGATCCTACTATAGTGATGGTTAACCCAACCTGATCCTACTATAGTGATGGTTAACCCTAACCCAACCTGATCCTACTGTAGTGATGGTTAACCCTAACCCAACCTGATCCTACTGTAGTGATGGATAACCCAACCTGATCCTACTGTAGTGATGGTTAACCCAACCTGATCCTACTGTAGTGATGGTTAACCCTAACACAACCTGATCCTACTATAGTGATGGTTAACCCAACCTGATCCTACTGTAGTGATGGTTAACCCTAACCCAACCTGATCCTACTGTAGTGATGGTTAACCCAACCTGATCCTACTGTAGTGATGGTTAACCCTAACACAACCTGATCCTACTATAGTGATGGTTAACCCAACCTGATCCTACTGTAGTGATGGTTAACCCTAACACAACCTGATCCTACTATAGTGATGGTTAACCCAACCTGATCCTACTGTAGTGATGGTTAACCCTAACCCAACCTGATCCTACTGTAGTGATGGTTAACCCAACCTGATCCTACTGTAGTGATGGCTAACCCAACCTGATCCTACAATAGTGATGGTTAACCCAACCTGATCCTACTATAGTGATGGTTAACCCTAACCCAACCTGATCCTACTATAGTGATGGTTAACCCAACCTGATCCTACTATAGTGATGGTTAACCCAACCTGATCCTACTGTAGTGATGGCTAACCCAACCTGATCCTACAATAGTGATAGTTAACCCAACCTGATCCTACTATAGTGATGGTTAACCCAACCTGATCCTACTGTAGTGATGGTTAACCCAACCTGATCCTACTGTAGTGATGGTTAACCCTAACCCAACTTGATCCTACTATAGTGATGG
>NW_025547075.1:0-20000 GCF_905237065.1 Salmo salar | reverse complement strand
GAGTAATGAATCAGAGATGAGAAGTGGGTCGGTTTATGAAATATACATCAGTAATATACATTAGTAATATACATTAGGAACAGTAATATACATTAGCAATACACATTAGTAATATACATTAGGAACAGTAATACACATTAGTAAAATACATTAGTAAAATACATTAGTAAAATACATTAGTAAAATACATTAGTAATATACATTAGTAAAATACATTAGTAATATACATTAGTAAAATACATTAGTAATATACATTAGTAAAATACATTAGTAATATACATTAGTAAAATACATTAGTAATATACATTAGTAATATACATTAGTAATATACATTAGTAACATTAGTAAAATACATTAGTAATATACATTAGTAACATTAGTAATATACATTAGTAATATACATTAGTAATATACATTAGTAACATTAGTAAAATACATTAGTAATATACATTAGTATCATGACTGTCTACAGAACACGGTTATTCAAATATTCCAACAGACATTAGTATTCAAACACTTGTGTGAATATTAATTAAGCAAAAATAAAATAAAAAATAAAAAGGCAATTTTAACACTGAAAAGGCTTTTTCTAAATTCAATTCAAATATCCATGTGACATCGTTACATACAAGGATATGCCATGACATAATTAATTTAATAAAACAACAAACGTTTCAATATAGTTGTTATTAGGTGAAAGGTACGCCCCATAAAAAGACCGGTAGCCAACCGGTAGCCTTCATGTGTAGCTAGTTGTTTACGTTGACCAATCAAAGCGGCTGAGAGGCTCAACGTGTAACAGGTAGAGTGAGTACAATAAACGCGAGAAGGAATACAATTACGGAATTAAAAGTTAGCGAAATTAAAAGTTAGCAGGCTACGACGAGCAACCGACAGGAAGGCTGTTGTTTTTAAACTGAACGGGGTAGGGGAGAAAAGCTCGTTACGCGGCCTCAATTAGCCTAGCTAGCTATAGCTGGCTAGCTTCTCTAGGCTACTCCAGTCAATACATGCACTGTTACATGAGATGATAAATGACATTGTGGCTGCTAACAGTTAGCTAGCCTTGGCTGTAGCCGAATAGCCTTGGCGTCGCTCCCTCAATCTGTTCACTAGACACACCAGCCCCCTCCACAGCTGCAGCAATAGAGTGCCAGTAGTGCTCAGGTTAAAAACTTAAAAAAAAAAAATATATATATATATATATATATATAAAAAAAACTTGTATTTCGAATATCTGGATATCCGAGAAAAATATATGTCACTATTCAAATAGTGAAATTATTTCAAACTCCTATTCGTTAGGAGGAAGGAGTTTCAGATAGCCCCTGAATTAATCACAACCACAACACTGGTTATAATGTAATGAATCACCAACCAACCACACTGGTTATAATGTAATGAATCACCAACCACAACACACTGGTTATAATGTAATGAATCACCAACCACAACACACTGGTTATAATGTAATGAATCACCAACCAACCACACTGGTTATAATGTAATGAATCACCAACCAACCACACTGGTTATAATGTAATGAATCACCAACCACAACACACTGGTTATAATGTAATGAATCACCAACCACAACACACTGGTTATAATGTAATGAATCACCAACCAACCACACTGGTTATAATGTAATGAATCACCAACCAACCACACTGGTTATAATGTAATGAATCACCAACCAACCACACTGGTTATAATGCAATGAATCACCAACCAACCACACTGGTTATAATGTAATGAATCACCAACCACAACACACTGGTTATAATGTAATGAATCACCAACCAACCACACTGGTTATAATGTAATGAATCACCAACCAACCACACTGGTTATAATGTAATGAATCACCAACCAACCACACACTGGTTATAATGTAATGAATCACCAACCAACCACACTGGTTATAATGTAATGAATCACCAACCAACCACACTGGTTATAATGTAATGAATCACCAACCAACCACACTGGTTATAATCTAATGAATCACCAACCACAACACACTGGTTATAATGCAATGAATCACCAACCACAACACACTGGTTATAATGTAATGAATCACCAACCAACCACACTGGTTATAATGTAATGAATCACCAACCACAACACACTGGTTATAATGTAATGAATCACCAACCACAACACACTGGTTATAATGTAATGAATCACCAACCACAACACACTGGTTATAATGTAATGAATCACCAACCACAACACACTGGTTATAATGTAATGAATCACCAACCAACCACACTGGTTATAATGTAATGAATCACCAACCACAACACACTGGTTATAATGTAATGAATCACCAACCAACCACACTGGTTATAATGTAATGAATCACCAACCACAACACACTGGTTATAATGTAATGAATCACCAACCAACCACACTGGTTATAATGTAATGAATCACCAACCACAACACACTGGTTATAATGTAATGAATCACCAACCAACCACACTGGTTATAATGTAATGAATCACCAACCACACTGGTTATAATGTAATGAATCACCAACCAACCACACTGGTTATAATGTAATGAATCACCAACCAACCACACTGGTTATAATCTAATGAATCACCAACCACAACACACTGGTTATAATGTAATGAATCACCAACCAACCACACTGGTTATAATGTAATGAATCACCAACCACAACACACTGGTTATAATCTAATGAATCACCAACCACAACACACTGGTTATAATGTAATGAATCACCAACCAACCACACTGGTTATAATGTAATGAATCACCAACCAACCACACTGGTTATAATGTAATGAATCACCAACCACAACACACTGGTTATAATGTAATGAATCACCAACCAACCACACTGGTTATAATGTAATGAATCACCAACCAACCACACTGGTTATAATGTAATGAATCACCAACCAACCACACTGGTTATAATGTAATGAATCACCAACCAACCACACTGGTTATAATGTAATGAATCACCAACCAACCACACTGGTTATAATGTAATGAATCACCAACCAACCACACTGGTTATAATGTAATGAATCACCAACCAACCACACTGGTTATAATGTAATGAATCACCAACCAACCACACTGGTTATAATGTAATGAATCACCAACCACAACACACTGGTTATAATGTAATGAATCACCAACCAACCACACTGGTTATAATGTAATGAATCACCAACCACAACACACTGGTTATAATGTAATGAATCACCAACCAACCACAACACTGGTTATAATGTAATGAATCACCAACCAACCACACTGGTTATAATGCAATGAATCACCAACCAACCACACTGGTTATAATGTAATGAATCACCAACCAACCACACTGGTTATAATGTAATGAATCACCAACCAACCACACTGGTTATAATGTAATGAATCACCAACCACAACACACTGGTTATAATGTAATGAATCACCAACCAACCACACTGGTTATAATGTAATGAATCACCAACCACAACACACTGGTTATAATGTAATGAATCACCAACCACAACACACTGGTTATAATGTAATGAATCACCAACCAACCACAACACTGGTTATAATGTAATGAATCACCAACCAACCACACTGGTTATAATGTAATGAATCACCAACCACAACACACTGGTTATAATGTAATGAATCACCAACCAACCACACTGGTTATAATGTAATGAATCACCAACCAACCACACTGGTCTGGTTATAATATTGTCATGGATGACTGTGGTTATAATGTAATATAATGACTGAGGAGAAAGTTGTCTACTGTTTTCCCTTTTCCCAAAACAGACATCTGTCCCGTATGTAGATACATGGGCTCCAAGACGATACAGGAACAATACGTTTTAGTTCGAAACGAATCGGAGCGATTCGGTTTGATTAGAGGAACGAATCGGAGCGATTCGGTTTGATTAGAGGAACGAATCAATGCGATTCGGTTTGATTAGAGGAACGAATCGGAGCGATTCGGTTTGATTAGAGGAACGAATCAGAGCGATTCGGTTTGATTAGAGGAACGAATCAGAGCGATTCGGTTTGATTAGAGGAACGAATCAGAGCGATTCGGTTTGATTAGAGGAACGAATCAATGCGATTCGGGTTGATTAGAGGAACGAATCAGAGCGATTCGATTTGATTAGAGGAATTAGTGTGTGTGTGTGTGTGTGGTTAGATTCCTCTGGTCCATTACAGGGCTAGGTATGGGGTCCATGACCAATAAGGGATAATGTTAAGTTCCTCTGGTCTATTACAGGGCTAGGTATGGGGTCCATGACCAATAAGGGATAACGTTAGATTCCTCTGGTCCATTACAGGGCTAGGTATGGAGTCCATGACCAATAAGGGATAATGTTAAGTTCCTCTGGTCTATTACAGGGCTAGGTATGGGGTCCATGACCAATAAGGGATAATGTTAAGTTCCTCTGGTCTATTACAGGGCTAGGTATGGGGTCCATGACCAATAAGGGATAATGTTAAGTTCCTCTGGTCTATTACAGGGCTAGGTATGGGGTCCATGACCAATAAGGGATAATGTTAAGTTCCTCTGGTCCATTACAGGGCTAGGTATGGGGTCCATGACCAATAAGGGATAATGTTAAGTTCCTCTGGTCTATTACAGGGCTAGGTATGGGGTCCATGACCAATAAGGGATAATGTTAAGTTCCTCTGGTCTATTACAGGGCTAGGTATGGGGTCCATGACCAATAAGGGATAATGTTAAGTTCCTCTGGTCCATTACAGGGCTAGGTATGGGGTCCATGACCAATAAGGGATAATGTTAAGTTCCTCTGGTCTATTACAGGGCTAGGTATGGGGTCCATGACCAATAAGGGATAATGTTAAGTTCCTCTGGTCCATTACAGGGCTAGGTATGGGGTCCATGACCAATAAGGGATAACGTTAGATTCCTCTGGTCCATTACAGGGCTAGGTATGGAGTCCATGACCAATAAGGGATAACGTTAGATTCCTCTGGTCCATTACAGGGCTAGGTATGGAGTCCATGACCAATAAGGGATAACGTTAGGTTCCTCTGGTCCATTACAGGACTCCATGTAGTCCGTCTATAGCCAGATGAGAGTTGGTTCTGAGGCGATAGTTTAGGCTACTTTATTCCCGGGAAAAATACACCATTTTCAACAGCGAAAAGACCAATTACATTGGTCGTCACTCGTCTAATAAAGCCTAATATTGCGTCAAGTTATTTTACATTTAAGTCATTTAGCAGACGCTCTTATCCGGAGCGACTTACAAATTGGTGCATTCACCTTATTGATATCCAGTGGAACAACCACTTTACAATAGTAGCATTTTACAAACATTTGAATGTTGAAGGGAACGCGCGGATGTACCAGATCACGAATAGGCCTACCTCTCAGTGGTCTCACGTCTGACTGGGACATTGATGTTGCCTGAACTTTCAGATCAATAACTGTCAACGCTCAGTTAGACACCAAAGGAGAGGACGCAGTGGTCACAAAAGATAATAGGTTATTTTCTGAAGTCATACGAACAAAACTAAAATTGTAAACCGACATCTTAACGTTTAAATCGATTTTTATGACCGATGCATAACATTTGAACAGGGGAACCGATGCATATTGGTGAATCGTTACATCACTTACACACACACACCACCCACCCACCCACCCACCCACCCACCCACCCACCCACACACACACACACACACACACACACACACACACACACACACACACACACACACACACACACACACACACACACACACCAGGAAGTAGGTTGGAGTTTAAAACCTACAGGACAGTAGCTCTCCGTTCCGGAACATTCCTTCCTAAATCCCATTCTGATTGGGTGGCCTCTTGTTCCACCATAGACACAGCATCATGCCAGCCCGCAGCATTGCAAGGTGATAACTAGAGGGTTTATTTGCATCCTGACCAACACCTTTATCACTGTAATCATTGGTACGACTTCCCCTGTCTGGTTCATTACCATGGGATCTCCTAACAGAGATATGGAATGGAGAGAGACGGGGGAAGAAAACAAATCTGTCTCCAGGCCAGGGGAACAGGGGAAGTCCTAGTGATGCTAAAGGAGAGGAGTAACAGGTGATAAAGGTCAGGATGCAAATACAAAAAAATCAAACTTTATTAGTCACATGCACCGATTACGACATGTGTAGACTTTACCGTGAAATGCTTACTTAACAAGCCCTGCTGGCATTTCACAGGAAGGACTATAGATGTAACACACGTACAATAGACATGGCTGGCCCCAGGAGCCACAAGCATTTCAACCCACACCAGCAATAACTTCTGCTAAACACGTGTATGTGACCAATACAATGTGATTTGATTTGATGTGGGTGCTAATCACTTCCTGTCTGTTATTTGCATGTGTAATAAAGTGTGAAAGCAGGTTGCATTGGGCTAAATCAATCAGCCCTGACCTTGTCTAGCCATGCGACTGTCACATTTAGGAATCAATTACTTCATCAATGGAGGGGGAAAGATAGGAAATTCCAGTGTAACACCGGCCATCAAAATGGAACGGCTGGGCTGTCAGAGCAATGAAGCTATATCACGACCATATCTGACTGGATCTTCTGAATGCCATTTTAAATTATCGCTGTCTGGGTTTAATGACATTCCATTTCATAAGGACAACAGGTTTAATGACAAAGTGGAATCGTGTTTCCATTTCATAAGGACAACAGGTTTAATGACAAGGTGGAATCGTGTTTCTATTTCATAAGGACAACAGGTTGGGCTGTGGGAGGACAGGAGAGGAGAGGAGAGGAGGGAGGAGAAGAAGGGAGTAGAGGAGGAAGGGAAGATAGGGGAGGAGGAGGAAGGGAGGATAGGGGAGGAAGGGAGAAGAGGAGGAAGGGGGATAGGGGAGGAGAAATGGAGAAGAGGAGGAAGGGAGGAGGAAGGGAGGAAGGAAGGAGAGGAAGAAGGGAGGATAGGGGAGGAGAAATGGAGAAGAGGAGGAATGGAGGAAGGAAGGCGAGGAGAGGAGGAAGGGAGGAGGAAGGGAGGAGTGGAGAGGTAAAGATTAGTGATGGGTGAAAAGAATCGATACAGTTACATGTCGGGATATTATTTTTGACGATATATCGTATTGTTTTTACAATATTGCAATATTATTTTTGCGTTAGTTGGCTGTACCTGGACCAAAACTCCAATATTTTTCCTTCATAGCTTGTTCTCAATCTTCTTATTAAATAAGGAGTCAATTTGATTTAGCACTTTCATTTCCATTATCAATCAAAACCCGTTTTCTCATGGCTTTTTCTTGTCCCTCTGCAGCAGACATATGGGTTATATGTTTATATGTTTGGAAGACCGAATCGCAATAAAATCACAGTATCGAATCGCAATACATATAGAATTGTGAAAATCGTAATAAATATCTTATTGGCCCCTAAGTATGGTGATATCGTATGATGAGATCTCTGGCCATTCCCAGGAAATAGGAGGAGAGGGAAAAACAGGAGAAGAGAAGAGAGGAAAAGGGAGGAGAGGAGAAGAAGAGAAGGGAGGGAGGAGAGGAGAGGAGAGAGAAGGGAGGAGAGGAGAGGAGAGAGAAGGGAGGAAAGGAGAGAGAAGGGAGGAAAGGAGAGAGAAGGGAGGAAAGGAGAGAGAAGGGAGGGAGGAGCGGAGAGGAGAGAGAAGGGAGGAGCGGAGAGGAGAGGAGAGAGAAGGGAGAAGAGGAGAGAGAAGGGAGGAGAGGAGAGGAGAGAGAAGGGAGGAGAGGAGAGAGAAGGGAGGAGCGGAGAGGAGAGGAGAGAGAAGGGAGGAGAGGAGAGAGAAGGGAGGAGAGGAGAGAGAAGGGAGGAGCGGAGAGGAGAGGAGAGAGAAGGGAGGAGAGGAGAGAGAAGGGAGGAGCGGAGAGGAGAGGAGAGAGAAGGGAGGAAAGGAGAGAGAAGGGAGGAAAGGAGAGAGAAGGGAGGGAGGAGTGGAGAGGAGAGAGAAGGGAGGAGAGGAGAGAGAAGGGAGGAGAGGAGAGAGAAGGGAGGAGAGGAGAGAGAAGGGAGGAGAGGAGAGAGAAGGGAGGAGCGGAGAGGAGAGGAGAGAGAAGGGAGGAGAGGAGAGAGAAGGGAGGAGAGGAGAGAGAAGGGAGGAGCGGAGAGGAGAGGAGAGAGAAGGGAGGAGAGGAGAGAGAAGGGAGGAGAGAAGAGAGAAGGGAGGAGAGGAGAGAGAAGGGAGGGAGGAGTGGAGAGGAGAGGAGAGAGAAGGGAGGAGAGGAGAGAGAAGGAGGAAAGGAGAGAGAAGGGAGGAAGGAGTGGAGAGGAGAGAGAAGGGAGGAGAGGAGAGAGAAGGGAGGGAGGAGTGGAGAGGAGAGAGAAGGGAGGAAAGGAGAGAGAAGGGAGGAAGGAGTGGAGAGGAGAGAGAAGGGAGGAGAGGAGAGAGAAGGGAGGAGAGGAGAGGAGAGAGAAGGGAGGAGAGGACAGAGAAGGGAGGAGAGAAGAAGAGAAGGGTAGTTGAATGGGAGGAGAGGAGAATGGGGAGAGGAGGGAGGAGGAGAGGAGAATGGGGAGAGGAGGGAGGAGGAGAGCAGTACCTCCCTGTAACAGCCACAGGCTGCAGAGACACTAATCCCCCTCTATTTTACTGGCACAGCGAGGAGGGTGTGCCTGTTAGTGTGTGTTATATGGGAATGTGTCACGGTAACCATATCTGGTAACTGGAAGGAATCCACAGTCAGACACCCTTATATATCTCCTTTCTCCTACTTTCTCATCCTCCACATCCCCCCTTCCTTCCCCCCTCTCCATCCCATCCCCCTCTCCATCCCATCCCCCCCTCTCCACCCCAGCCACCCCCTCTCCATCCCCCCTTCCTTCCCCCTCTCCATCCCATCCCCCCCCTCTCCACCCCAGCCACCCCCTCTCCATCCCAGCCACCCCCCTCTCCATCCCCCCTCCATCCCAGCCACCCCCCTCTCCATCCCCCCTCTCCATCCCAGCCACCTCCCCCTCTCCATCCCACCTCCCCTCTCCATCCCACCTCCCCTCTCCATCCCACCTCCCCTCTCCATCCCACCTCCCCCTCTCCATCCCATCCCCCTCTCCACCCCAGCCACCCCCTCTCCATCCCAGCCACCCCCCCCTTCCTTCCCCCCTCTCCATCCCATCCCCCCCTCTCCACCCCAGCCACCCCCCTCTCCATCCCAGCCACCCCCTCCTCATCCCAGCCACCCCCTCTCCATCCCAGCCACCTCCCCCTCTCCATCCCACCTCCCCTCTCCATCCCACCTCCCCTCTCCATCCCACCTCCCCTCTCCATCCCACCTCCCCTCTCCATCCCAGCCACCCCCTCCTCATCCCAGCCACCCCCTCTCCATCCCAGCCACCTCCCCTCTCCATCCCACCTCCCCCTCTCCACCCCAGCCACCCCCCTCTCCATCCCAGCCACCCCCCTCTCCATCCCCCCCTCCATCCCAGCCACCCCCCTCCTCATCCCAGCCACCCCCCCTCTCCATCCCAGCCACCCCCCTCTCCATCCCAGCCACCCCCCTCTCCATCCCAGCCACCTCCCCCTCTCCATCCCAGCCACCCCCTCTCCATCCCACCTCCCCCTCTCCATCCCAGCCACCCCCCCTCTCCATCCCACCGCCCCCTCTCCATCCCACCTCCCCCTCTCCATCCCACCTCCCCTCTCCATCCCAGCCACCCCCCTCCTCATCCCAGCCACCCCCCTCTCCATCCCAGCCACCTCCCCCTCTCCATCCCACCTCCCCCTCTCCATCCCACCTCCCCCTCTCCATCCCAGCCACCCCCTCCTCATCCCAGCCACCCCCCCTCTCCATCCCAGCCACCCCCCCTCTCCATCCCAGCCAACCACATCTCCCACCTAGGACAAGCTACAGACAGTTGTGAGAAGATACTAATGTCTGCGTACCGTACTGTATGACTGGAATAGTGTGGGAGGCAGCCTATATGACGAGCTGACTGCGACCATCTATATTACTCAGCATGCCTGGAACAGCCAGTGGATTGGGCTCTAGGTAGAAGCTGCTATGAAACACGGATGGATCTAGGATCAGCTAATGAACACCCTAACCTTAAAGCTACAATATACCAATTTTTGTTGGGGGCGACCCGACCAAATTCACATAGAAAAGTGCGTTATAGATCTGTCATTCTCATTGAACGCAAGTCTAAGAAGCGGTAGATATGTTCTATATAGAATTGTTCTATGCTTCCCGTTCTTAAGTTTCGTTTTGAGTCTTTTACTTTAGGTTTTGTACACCAGCTTCAAACAGTTAAAAATAAAATATTTTTAGGTAATGGAAAATATATTTCACAGCGGTTTAGGATGGTACAATGATTCTCTACACTCAGTGATTGTTATGTCACATAAACTGAAATTAGGTGAACTATTATAGAATGTTAGCGAGTAAGAAATGGCGGAGCGATATTGCACCTTTAAAAAGGGGCGACAATGAGATACTGACGTAGTATCAGTGTCTACAGGATCACGTGACGGTCATGACATTGTCAGCCGGTGATTGCCATGCAAATATCTGCCCGGTCTCACGGTAATTGACCGTTAGTCAACATGAACACGTTTAGAAAACCAGGTTCCATGCATAACCTACAAGCCACTGATGAGACCTTTGGAACATCTATATTTAAAAAAATATATATACAGATATATAAAATATAGATATATTGTCACAAACGTCGATGAAGGTTGGACCAAAACGAAGCGGGTAAAGTGCTCATCTTCTTTTATTATTTAAATAAAGTGAACACTTAAACAAAAATAACAAACCGACAAACAACAGTTCCATAAGGCACATAGGCTATACCGAAAACAACTACCCACAAAACCCAAAGGAAAAAACAGGCTGCCTAAGTATGGCCTCCAATTAGAGACAACGAAAGACACCTGCCTCTGATTGGAAACCATACTCGGCCACACATTAGAAAATAAACATAGAAAAAGAAAACTAGAACATATCCCCTGGAAACAAACCTCAAAACACACAGAAACAACACCCCCCCCTGCCACGCCCTGACCATACTACAATGACAAATGACCCCTTTACTGGTCAGGACGTGAAAAATATAATATAAAACAATATTTTAAAATAGCCTACCAATACCTACGTCACAATAAATCCATGATGTATTTTAGGCAGGTCTAAAGGAACATTATGATATGAAGAAAATGTTGCCTATTTCAGAAGAACAGAACAGCATCTGATCTGGCTATGCCATATGGCTGTGGGGCTACACTAGTTAATTTGACATGGAAGATCTGCTTATTTTATATTATTTTATAGTTAGAACAACACAATTGAACATAGCTGAATAAAATACAAAAGGATATTTTTCCCCCGAACAATTTCCAAGGAAACATGTGGCTTGCTTTGTTTCTTGTGCAGGCTGAACACACTTCATCAGTCTCTCATTCATAATTTGACAAGCACTTGATAATATTCTCACCCATCAGACTATTTTCCATTTAATCTGGTCTTTACATATAGCCTACTAACAGTATATGTGTGGAATTACATAGAAAAAATATATATAAAACGCAACATGCAACAATTTCAAAGAATTTACTGAGTTACAGTTCATATAAGGAAATCAGTCAATTGAAATAAATTCATTAGGTCCTCATCTATGGATTTCACATGACTGTATACATCTGTTGGTCACAGATACAGTGCTGTTATCCACTCCCAAGTGGAGCCTGAAAACATCAGCTGTTATCCACTCCCAAGTGGAGCCTGAAAACATCAGCTGTTATCCACTCCCAAGTGGAGCCTGAAAACATCAGCTGGAAGTGGGACAAGATGGAGGTTTAGGTCTGGTGAGAGTGGGACAAGATGGAGGTTTAGGTCTGGTGAGAGTGGGACAAGATGGAGGTTTAGGTCTGGTGGAGAGTGGGACAAGATGGAGGTTTAGGTCTGGTGAGAGTGGGACAAGATGGAGGTTTAGGGTCTGGTGAGAGTGGGACAAGATGGAGGTTTAGTTCTGGTGAGAGTGGGACAAGATGGAGGTTTAGGTCTGGTGAGAGTGGGACAAGATGGAGGTTTAGGTCTGGTGAGAGTGGGACAAGATGGAGGTTTAGGTCTGGTGGAGAGTGGGACAAGATGGAGGTTTAGGTCTGGTGAGAGTGGGACAAGATGGAGGTTTAGGTCTGGTGAGAGTGGGACAAGATGTAGGTTTAGGTCTGGTGAGAGTGGGACAAGATGGAGGTTTAGGTCTGGTGAGAGTGGGACAAGATGGAGGTTTAGGTCTGGTGAGAGTGGGACAAGATGGAGGTTTAGGTCTGGTGAGAGTGGGACAAGATGGAGGTTTAGGTCTGGTGGAGAGTGGGACAAGATGGAGGTTTAGGTCTGGTGAGAGTGGGACAAGATGGAGGTTTAGATCTGACGGAAGTGGACAAAGAAGCTCTGCATTGTGAAAGGTGCAACATACACAAACACACTAAACATGTCTTATTGTAACAGACTGGAGGAACCTCTGAACAGGCTGATGAAAAGTTTTAGAGCTGGGGGAACAAAGACGCTCTGCATTGCATGTCATCGACATTAGGGAGAAGTGAAAGGCCTTAGCCCTGAGAACATGGGTCTTGTTACAAAGTTAGTGTAATGTTATTACAGCGTTGGTTTAACCTGTTAGGGCTAGGGGGGCAGTATTGACACGGCTGGATAAAAAACGTACCCGATTTAATCTGGTTACTACTCCTGCCCAGTAACTAGAATATATATATAATTATTGGCTTTGGATAGAAAACACCCTAGAGTTTCTAAAACTGTTTGAATGGTGTCTGTGAGTATAACAGAACTCATATGGCAGGCCAAAACCTGAGAAGATTCCATGCAAGAAGTGGCCTGTCTGACAAGTTGTGTTTCATCTTGGCTCTTTTTATTGAAGACTGAGGATCTTTGCTATAACGTGACACTTCCTACGGCTCCCATAGGCTCTCAGAGCCCGGGAAAAAGCTGAACGATATCGAGGCAGCCTCTGGCTGAAACACTTTATCTCGTTTGGCAAGTGGCCGATCAGAGTACTATGGGCTTAGGTGTGTGCCCGAGTCGACCCCATGCTTTATTTTCTTTTGTCTGTTTACCTAAACGCAGATACCCGGTCGGAATATTATCGCTTTTTTATGAGAAAAATGGCATAAAGATTGATTTTAAACAGCGGTTGACATGCTTCGAAGTACGGTAATGGAATATTTAGACATTTTTTGTCAAGAATTGCGCCATGCTCGTCACCCTTATTTACCCTTTCGGATAGTGTCTTGAACGCGCGAACAAAACGCCGCTATTTGGATATAACGATGGATTATTTTGGACCAAACCAACATTTGTTATTGAAGTAGAAGTCCTGAGAGTGCATTCTGACGAAGACAGCAAAGGTAATAACATTTTTCTTATAGTAAATCTGACTTTGGTGAGTGCTAAACTTGCTGGGTGTCTAAATAGCAAGCCCTGTGATGCCGGGCTATCTACTGAGAATATTGCAAAATGTGCTTTCACCGAAAAGCTATTTTAAAATCGGACATATCGAGTGCATAGAGGAGTTCTGTATCTATAATTCTTAAAATAATTGTTATGCTTTTTGTGAACGTTTATCGTGAGTAATTTAGTAAATTCACCGGCAGTGTTCGATGGGAATGCTAGTCACATGCTAGTCACATGCTAATGTAAAAAGCTGTTTTTTGATATAAATATGAACTTGATTGAACAAAACTTGCATGTATTGTATAACATAATGTCCTAGGGTTGTCATCTGATGAAGATCATCAAAGGTTAGTGCTACATTTAGCTGTGGTTTGGGTTTATGTGACATTATATGCTAGCTTGAAAAATGGGTGTCTGATTATTTCTGGCTGGGTACTCTGCTGACATAATCTAATGTTTTGCTTTCGTTGTAAAGCCTTTTTGAAACCGGACAGTGTGGTTAGATTAACGAGAGTCTTGTCTTTAAAATGGTGTAAAATAGTCATATGTTTGAAAAATTGAAGTTTTTGCATTTTTGAGGAATTTGAATATCGCACCACGGGATTACACTGGCTGTTGAGTAGGTGGGACGCAAGCATCCCACCTAGCCCATAGAGGTTAAAGGCGGCAGGGCATGACACAGAGCATCCCACCTAGCCCATAGAGGTTAAAGGCGGCAGGGCATGACACAGAGCATCCCACCTAGCCCATAGAGGTTAAAGGTGGCAGGGCATGACACAGAGCATCCCACCTAGCCCATAGAGGTTAAAGGCGGCAGGGCATGACACAGAGCATCCCACCTAGCCCATAGAGGTTAAAGGCGGCAGGGCATGACACAGAGCATCCCACCTAGCCCATAGAGGTTAAAGGCGGCAGGGCATGACACAGAGCATCCCACCTAGCCCATAGAGGTTAAAGGCGGCAGGGCATGACACAGAGCATCCCACCTAGCCCATAGAGGTTAAAGGCGGCAGGGCATGACACAGAGCATCCCACCTAGCCCATAGAGGTTAAAGGCGGCAGGGCATGACACAGAGCATCCCACCTAGCCCATAGAGGTTAAAGGCGGCAGGGCATGACACAGAGCATCCCACCTAGCCCATAGAGGTTAAAGGCGGCAGGGCATGACACAGAGCATCCCACCTAGCCCATAGAGGTTAAAGGCGGCAGGGCATGACACAGAGCATCCCACCTAGCCCATAGAGGTTAAAGGCGGCAGGGCATGACACAGAACATCCCTAAACCAACCTGCTATAGATACAAAGACCAGCTATCTGGAATGAGTTTAGTCTTGATGGACTGTGTGTGTGTTACATGGAATGAGTTTAGTCTTGATGGACTGTGTGTGTGTGTTACATGGAATGAGTTTAGTCTTGATGGACTGTGTGTGTGTGTTACATGGAATGAGTTTAGTCTTGATGGACTGTGTGTGTGTTACATGGAATGAGTTTAGTCTTTACACACTAACGTAGACCAGGGGAACACTAGGACTAGTCTTGTGAAAGACATTCATCTCTGTTCTATCTCCTAGTGGACAGTGTTCTGTTCTATCTCCTAGTGGACAGTGTTCTGTTCTATCTCCACAGTGTTCTGTTCTATCTCCTAGTGGACAGTGTTCTGTTCTATCTCCTAGTGGACAGTGTTCTGTTCTATCTCCTAGTGAACAGTGTTCTGTTCTATTTCCTAGTGGACAGTGTTCTGTTCTATCTCCTAGTGGACAGTGTTCTGTTCTATCTCCTAGTGGACAGTGTTCTGTTCTATCTCCTAGTGGACAGTGTTCTGTTCTATCTCCTAGTGGACAGTGTTCTGTTCTATCTCCTAGTGAACAGTGTTCTATCTCCTAGTGGACAGTGTTCTGTTCTATCTCCTAGTGGACAGTGTTCTGTTCTATCTCCTAGTGGACAGTGTTCTGTTCTATCTCCTAGTGAACAGTGTTCTGTTCTATCTCCTAGTGGACAGTGTTCTGTTCTATCTCCTAGTGCACAGTGTTCTGTTCTATCTCCTAGTGGACAGTGTTCTGTTCTATCTCCTAGTGAACAGTGTTCTGTTCTATCTCCTAGTGGACAGTGTTCTGTTCTATCTCCTAGTGGACAGTGTTCTGTTCTATCTCCTAGTGGACAGTGTTCTGTTCTATCTCCTAGTGGACAGTGTTCTGTTCTATCTCCTAGTGGACAGTGTTCTGTTCTATCTCCTAGTGGACGGTGTTCTGTTCTATCTCCTAGTGGACAGTGTTCTGTTCTATCTCCTAGTGGACAGTGTTCTGTTCTATTTCCTAGTGGACAGTGTTCTGTTCTATCTCCACAGTGTTCTGTTCTATCTCCTAGTGAACAGTGTTCTGTTCTATTCTCCCATTCTTCTCTGCAGATCCTCTCAAACTCTGTCAGGTTGGATGGGGAGCGTTGCTGCACAGCTATTTTCAGGTCTCTCCAGTAATGTTTGATCGGGTTCAAGTCCGGGGTCTGGGTGGGCCACTCAAGGACATTCAGAGACTTGTCCCGAAGCCACTCCTGCGTTGTCTTGGCTGTGTGCTTAGGGTCATTGTCCTGTTGGAAGGTGAACCTTCACCCCAGTCTGAGGTCCTGAGCGCTCTGGAGCAGGTTTTCATCAAGGATCTCTCGTACGGAAGGTGAACCTTCACCCCAGTCTGAGGTCCTGAGCGCTCTGGAGCAGGTTTTCATCAAGGATCTCTCTGTACTTTTCTCTGTTAATCTTTCCCTCGATCCTGACTAGTTTCCCAGTCCCTGCTGCTGAAAAACATCCCCACAGCATGATGCTGCCACCACCACGCTTCACCGTAGAGGTGGTGCCAGGTTTCCTTCAGACATGATGCTTGGCATTCAGGCCAAAGACTTCAATCTTGGTTTCATCAGACCAGAGAATCTTGTTTCTCATGGTCTGAGAGTCCTTTAGGTGCCTTTTGGCAAACTCCAAGTGGGCTGTCATTTGCCTTTCACTGAGGAGTTGCTTCCGTCTGGCCACTCTACCATAAATACCTGATTGGTGGAGTGCTGCAGAGATGGTTGTCCTTCTGGAAGGTTCTCCCCATCTCCACAGAGGAACTCTGGAGCTCTGTCAGAGTGACCATCGGTTTCTTGGTCACCTCACTGACCAAAGCCCTTCTCCGATTGCTCAGTTTGGACCCGCGGCCAGCTCTAGGAAGAGTCTTGGTGGTTCCAAACTTCTTCCATTTAAGAATGATGGAGGCCACTGTGTTCTTGGGGACCTTCAATACTGCAGACATTTTTTGGTACCCTTCCCCAGATCTGTGCCTCGACACAATCCTGTCTCTGAGCTCTACGGACAATTCCTTCAACCTCGTGGCTTGGTTTTTGCTCTGACATGCACTGTCAAATGTGGGACCTTATATAGACAGGTGTGTGCCTTTCCAAATCATGTCCAATCAATCAAATTAACCACAGGTCAATCAAGATCCATTTTGAGTCTCATAGCACAGGGTCTGAATACATATGTAAATACATAAAAAAAAAATATATATATATATTTTGTATAAATGTGAAAACATTTCTAAAAACCTGTTTTCACTTTGTCATTATGGGGTACTGTGATATCATTATGGGGTACTGTGAGGTCATTATGGGGTATTGTGATGTCATTATGGGGTATTGTGATGTCATTATGGGGTATTGTGTGTAGATTGATGAGGAAAACAATGAACTTAATTAATTTTAGAATAAGGTCGTAACGTAACAAAATTTGGAAGAAGTCCAGAGGTCTGAATACATACCGAATGCACTGCATGTTAGCTATAATAAGGGCCGGTTATGAGAAAACACAGATTTAGTTATGAGAAACAGAGAGATGGGTATCTGTTGAAGATTTGATCGCTGGCACCATAATCTCTCCACAGTACAAAGCTGTCATTTGGCTGGCTGACTGAGTTAGACTCTGGGTAAAATGTCACCAGATCTCATTACGGATACATAATAACCAGCCCTGTAATGAAATCACAGGAAGATAACAGACTCTGTTATAATCACAACGAGAAAGGTACTATAATTCCTATGATGTATTTCCTATTGAAATGACTTCCCTCCTCTCCACCCAGGACTGGTTGTAGCAGCTCTTCTACTTCCTGTGTGGTGCCGGGCCAGCTCTACTAAACTGTTCTGTCAGCTCTACTAAACTGTTCTGTTAGCTCTACTAAACTGTTCTGTTAGCTCTATTAAACTGTTCTGTTAGCTCTACTAAACTGTTCTGTTAGCTCTACTAAACTGTTCTGTTAGCTCTACTAAACTGTTCTGTTAGCTCTACTAAACTGTTCTGCCAGCTCTACTAAACTGTTCTGCCAGCTCTACTAAACTTTTCTGCCAGCTCTACTAAACTGTTCTGTTAGCTCTACTAAACTGTTCTGTTAGCTCTACTAAACTGTTCTGTTAGCTCTACTAAACTGTTCTGTTAGCTCTACTAAACTGTTCTGTTAGCTCTACTAAACTGTTCTGTTAGCTCTGTTAGCTCTACTAAACTGTTCTGTTAGCTCTGTTAGCTCTACTAAACTGTTCTGCCAGCTCTACTAAACTGTTCTGTTAGCTCTACTAAACTGTTCTGTTAGCTCTACTAAACTGTTCTGTTAGCTCTACTAAACTGTTCTGTTAGCTCTACTAAACTGTTCTGTTAGCTCTGTTAGCTCTACTAAACTTTTCTGCCAGCTCTACTAAACTGTTCTGTTAGCTCTACTAAACTGTTCTGCCAGCTCTACTAAACTGTTCTGTTAGCTCTACTAAACTGTTCTGTTAGCTCTGTTAGCTCTACTAAACTGTTCTGTCAGCTCTACTAAACTGTTCTGTCAGCTCTACTAAACTGTTCTGTCACAGCTCTACTAAACTGTTCTGCCAGCTCTACTAAACTTTTCTGCCAGCTCTACTAAACTGTTCTGTTAGCTCTACTAAACTGTTCTGTTAGCTCTACTAAACTGTTCTGTTAGCTCTGTTAGCTCTACTAAACTGTTCTGCCAGCTCTACTAAACTGTTCTGTTAGCTCTACTAAACTGTTCTGTTAGCTCTGTTAGCTCTACTAAACTGTTCTGCCAGCTCTACTAAACTTTTCTGCCAGCTCTACTAAACTGTTCTGTTAGCTCTACTAAACTGTTCTGTTAGCTCTACTAAACTGTTCTGTTAGCTCTACTAAACTGTTCTGTCAGTTCTACTAAACTGTTCTGCTGTGGGGTTTTACCAGCTGCCTCACATTTTATTCGTTATCCTCCTTGAAGGTTCGTAGATCGATGCATTGCACTCTTTTTGTCAATAAAGCCCTCTTGCATAAACGTCCGCCATACCTTACCTAATTTTTAAGCTTCAGACATATAAGTTACCAGACCAGGACTCAGGGATGGCTAACCCTGGACAGCCCTTCAATCACCACCCAGTTACCAGTCCAGGACTCAGGGATGGCTAAACCTGGACAGCCCTTCAATCACCACCCAGTTACCAGACCAGGACTCAGGGATGGCTAAACCTGGACAGCCCTTCAATCACCACCCAGTTACCAGACCAGGACTCAGGGATGGCTAAACCTGGACAGCCCTTCAATCACCAACCAGTTACCAGACCAGGACTCGGGGATGGCTAAACCTGGACAGCCCTTCAATCACCACCCAGTTACCAGACCAGGACTCAGGGATGGCTAACCTGGACAGCCCTTCAATCACCACCCAGTTACCAGACCAGGACTCGGGGATGGCTAAACCTGGACAGCCCTTCAATCACCACCCAGTTACCAGACCAGGACTCAGGGATGGCTAACCTGGACAGCCCTTCAATCACCACCCAGTTACCAGACCAGGACTCAGGGATGGCTAAACCTGGACAGCCCTTCAATCACCACCCAGTTACCAGACCAGGACTCGGGGATGGCTAAACCTGGACAGCCCTTCAATCACCACCCAGTTACCAGACCAGGACTCAGGGATGGCTAAACCTGGATATCCCTTCAATCACCACCCAGTTACCAGACCAGGACTCAGGGATGGCTAAACCTGGATATCCCTTCAATCACCACCCAGTTACCAGACCAGCACTCAGGGATGGCTAACCTGGACAGCCCTTCAATCACCACCCAGTTACCAGACCAGGACTCAGGGATGGCTAAACCTGGATATCCCTTCAATCACCACCCAGTTACCAGACCAGGACTCAGGGATGGCTAAACCTGGACAGCCCTTCAATCACCACCCAGTTACCAGACCAGGACTCAGGGATGGCTAACCTGGATATCCCTTCAATCACCACCCAGTTACCAGACCAGGACTCAGGGATGGCTAAACCTGGACAGCCCTTCAATCACCACCCAGTTACCAGACCAGGACTCAGGGATGGCTAACCTGGACAGCCCTTCAATCACCACCCAGTTACCAGACCAGGACTCAGGGATGGCTAAACCTGGACAGCGCTTCAATCACCACCCAGTTACCAGACCAGGACTCAGGGATGGCTAAACCTGGACAGCGCTTCAATCACCACCCAGTTACCAGACCAGGACTCGGGGATGGCTAAACCTGGA
>NW_025547074.1:12500-16681 GCF_905237065.1 Salmo salar | reverse complement strand
TACTATATCAATGATACAGCCTGCCATCTTCCAGGTGAGATCTACATCAATGATACAGCCTGCCATCTTCCAGGTGAGGTCTATATCAATGATACAGCCTGCCATCTTCCAGGTGAGTACTATATCAATGATACAGCCTGCTATCTTCCAGGTGAGTACTATATCAATGATACAGCCTGCTATCTTCCAGGTGAGGTCTATATCAATGATACAGCCTGCCATCTTCCAGGTGAGTACTATATCAATGATACAGCCTGCTATCTTCCAGGTGAGGTCTATATCAATGATACAGCCTGCTATCTTCCAGGTGAGTACTATATCAATGATACAGCCTGCTATCTTCCAGGTGAGGTCTATATCAATGATACAGCCTGCTATCTTCCAGGTGAGGTCTATATCAATGATACAGCCTGCCATCTTCCAGGTGAGGTCTATATCAATGATACAGCCTGCCATCTTCCAGGTGAGTACTATATCAATGATACAGCCTGCCATCTTCCAGGTGAGTACTATATGAATGATACAGCCTGCTATCCTCCAGGTGAGGTCTATATCAATGATACAGCCTGCTATCTTCCAGGTGAGGTCTATATCAATGATACAGCCTGCCATCTTCCAGGTGAGGTCTATATCAATGATACAGCCTGCCATCTTCCAGGTGAGTACTATATCAATGATACAGCCTGCCATCTTCCAGGTGAGTTATATATCAATGATACAGCCTGCCATCTTCCAGGTGAGGTCTATATCAATGATACAGCCTGCCATCTTCCAGGTGAGTACTATATCAATGATACAGCCTGCCATCTTCCAGGTGAGGTCTATATCAATGATACAGCCTGCTATCTTCCAGGTGAGTACTATATCAATGATACAGCCTGCTATCTTCCAGGTGAGTACTATATCAATGATACAGCCTGCTATCTTCCAGGTGAGGTCTATATGAATGATACAGCCTGCCATCTTCCAGGTGAGGTCTATATGAATGATACAGCCTGCCATCTTCCAGGTGAGTTATATATCAATGATACAGCCTGCCATCTTCCAGGTGAGTACTATATGAATGATACAGCCTGCTATCCGTTACGTATTACACTCTGGGGAATTCAGAGAATTCTGTTTCAACTTTATATTAACTTATTTTAATAAACGTCTTGTTGATCAAGCTTTCATCAGCCCTTGATTTCTTCTCTGCTTTTCCCCACTCTGTTTCCCACAGGATATTAGAAGGGCGGGGACTACTGTGTGTGTGTGTGTGTGTGTGTGTGTTTGACAGCCCTGTAATTATTAACAGGGTAGTTAATGTGCTGGTACCTGTTATGAATGGATAGCATGATGACAGAGTGCTACAGTATGGTGATCATAGCCTGAGACCCACAATGCACCCTTTCCCTGTGGGCCCCGATCAAGAGTAGAGACGTCATTTATAGATCGGCAGGTAAGGGTGCTCTCGAGCGGCTTGATGTTCTTTACCGTTCGGCCATCAGATTTGCCACCAATGCTCCTTATAGGACACGTCACTGCACTCTATACTCCTCTGTAAACTGGTCATCTCTGTTTACCCGTCGCAAGACCCACTGGTTGATGCTTATTTATAAAACCCTCTTAGGCCTCACTTCCCCCTATCTCAGATATCTACTGCAGCTCTCATCCTCCACACACAACACCCGTTCTGCCAGTCACATTCTGTTAAAGGTCCCCAAAGCACACACATCCCTGGGTCGCTCCTCTTTTCAGTTCGCTGCAGCTAGCGACTGGAACAAGCTGCAACAAACACTCAAACTGGACAGTTTTTATCTCAATCTCTTCATTCAAAGACTCAATCATGGACACTCTTACTGACAGTTGTGGCTGCTTTGTGTGATGTGTTGTTGTCTCTACCTTCTTGCCCTTTGTGCTGTTGTCTGTGCCCAATAATGTTTGTACCATGTTTTGTGCTGCTACTATGTTGTGTTGCGACCATGTTATGTTGCTACCATGTTGTTGTCATGTTGTGTTTCTACCATGTTGTTGTCATGTTGTGTTTCTACCATGTTGTGTTGCTACCATGTTATGTTGCTACCATGCTGTTGTCATGTTGTGTTGCTACCATGTTGTTGTCATGTTGTGTTTCTACCATGTTGTTGTCATGTTGTGTTTCTACCATGTTGTTGTCATGTTGTGTTGCTCCCATGTTGTTGTCATGTTGTGTTGCTACCATGTTGTTGTCATGTTCTGTTGCTACCATGCTGTTGTCATGTTGTGTTTCTACCATGTTGTTGTCATGTTGTGTTGCTCCCATGTTGTTGTCATGTTGTGTTGCTACCATGTTGTGGTCATGTTGTGTTGCTACCATGTTGTCATGTTGTGTTTCTACCATGTTGTTGTCATGTTGTGTTTCTACCATGTTCTTGTCATGTTGTGTTGCTACCATGCTGTTGTCATGTTGTGTTGCTGCCATGTTGTTGTCATGTGTTTCTACCATGCTGTTGTCATGTTGTGTTGCTGCCATGTTGTTGTCATGTGTTGCTGCCATGTTGTTGTCATGTTGTGTTGCTGCCATGTTGTTGTCATGTTGTGTTGCTACCATGTTGTTGTCATGTTGTGTTGCTGCCATGTTGTTGTCATGTGTTTCTACCATGCTGTGTTGTTGTCTTAGGTCTCTCTTTATGTAGTGTTGTCTCTGTTGTCTTGATGTCTGTTTTGTCCTATATTTATATTTTTAATCCCAGTCCCCATCCCCGAAGGTGGCCTTTTGCCTTTTGGTATGCCGTCATTATGAAAATAAGAAATTTGTTCTTAACTGACTTGCCTAGTTAAATAAAGGTTAATTAAATAAATAAATAAAAGAAAAATGTCTCTTTTTAAATTAAAATGTACTCAAAGTGAATAATCAGCTGATTACAGCAGGTCAAGGTTGAAATGACTCCACACATACAGTACAGTGCCTTCAATAAGTACTCAGACTTTCCCCACATTTTATTGCATTACAGCTTTATTCTAAAAAGGATTCAATGTTTTTTTCCCCTCATCAATCTACACATGAAGACAAAACCAAAAGTTATTTTATTTAACCTTTATTTAACTAGGCAAGTCAGTTAAGAACAAATTCTTATTTACAATGACGGCCAAACCCGGATGACGCCGGGCCAATTGTGCGCCGTCCTATGTGACTCCCAATCACAGCCGGATGTGATACAGCCTGGATTCGAACCAGGGACTTTAGTAATGCCTCTTGCACTGAGATGCAGTGCGTTAGACCACTGCACCAGTCGAGAGCTCATCTACAGAAGTACTCAGGACTTTGTTGTATACTGAACAAACATATAAATCCAACAATTTAAAAGATATTACTGAATTACAGTGCATATATAGGGAAATCAGTCAATTGAAATACATTTATTAGGCCCTAATCTATGGATTTCACATGATTGGACAGGGGACACAGCCATGGGTGGGCCTGGGAGGGCATAGGCCCAGCCACTTGGGAGCCAGGCCCAGCCAATCAGAATTTGTTTTCCTCCACACAAAAAAAAAGGCCTTTATTACAGACAGAAATATGGTGGCTGGACTCAGAGGATCCCGCCGGTAAAGGATGTGGAGGTTCTGGGTTGAAAATGAAATTCTCTGGCAACAGCTCTGGTGGACGTTCTTGCCGTCAGCATGCCAACTGCACGCTCCCTCAAAACCTGAGACATCTGTGGCATTGTGTTGTGTTACAAAACTGTACATTTTCAGAGTGGTCTTTTATTGTCCCCAGCACAAGGTGCACCTGTGTAATGATCATGCTGTTGATAATCAGCTTCTTGATATGCCACACCTGTCAGGTGGATGGATTTTTCTTGGTAAAGGAGAAATACTCTCTAACAGGGATGTAAACAAATTTGTCCACAACATTTGAGAGAAATAAGCTTTTTGTTCATATGGAACATTTCTGGGATCTTTTATATCAGCTCATGAAACATGAGACCAACACTTTACATGTTACGTTTTATATTTTCTGTTCAGCGTATTTTTATATTCCGCTCTCTGCTCGTTATGATATTTCTGGATAATGTGTGTAATAACATTTGCAAATCTGTGAACGTGACCAATAAACTTTGATTTGAAACGAGAAAGAACACATCTGCTGGATTAATGAACTAGTATTTCTTCTACACAGCAGCATTTGATTCAAGGAAAGGTCACACACACATCGCTGG
>NW_025547074.1:2500-10000 GCF_905237065.1 Salmo salar | reverse complement strand
GAAGGTCAATGTGATTGAGTGTGTTCTGTTTAGAAGGTAAATGTGATTGAGTGTGTTCTGTTTAGAAGGTCAATGTGATTGTTCTGTTTAGAAGGTAAATGTGATTGAGTGTGTTCTGTTTAGAAGGTAAATGTGATTGAGTGTGTTCTGTTTAGAAGGTCAATGTGATTGTTCTGTTTAGAAGGTAAATGTGATTGAGTGTGTTCTGTTTAGAAGGTCAATGTGATTGTTCTGTTTAGAAGGTAAATGTGATTGAGTGTGTTCTGTTTAGAAGGTAAATGTGATTGAGCGTGTTCTGTTTAGAAGGTAAATGTGATTGAGTGTGTTCTGTTTAGAAGGTAAATGTGATTGAGTGTGTTCTGTTTAGAAGGTCAATGTGATTGAGTGTGTTCTGTTTAGAAGGTCAATGTGATTGAGTGTGTTCTGTTTAGAAGGTCAATGTGATTGAGTGTGTTCTGTTTAGAAGGTCAATGTGATTGTTCTGTTTAGAAGGTAAATGTGATTGAGTGTGTTCTGTTTAGAAGGTAAATGTGATTGAGTGTGTTCTGTTTAGAAGGTCAATGTGATTGAGTGTGTTCTGTTTAGAAGGTAAATGTGATTGAGTGTGTTCTGTTTAGAAGGTCAATGTGATTGAGTGTGTTCTGTTTAGAAGGTAAATGTGATTGAGTGTGTTCTGTTTAGAAGGTCAATGTGATTGTTCTGTTTAGAAGGTCAATGTGATTGAGTGTGTTCTGTTTAGAAGGTAAATGTGATTGAGTGTGTTCTGTTTAGAAGGTAAATGTGATTGAGTGTGTTCTGTTTAGAAGGTAAATGTGATTGAGTGTGTTCTGTTTAGAAGGTAAATGTGATTGAGTGTGTTCTGTTTAGAAGGTCAATGTGATTGTTCTGTTTAGAAGGTCAATGTGATTGAGTGTGTTCTGTTTAGAAGGTAAATGTGATTGAGTGTGTTCTGTTTAGAAGGTAAATGTGATTGAGTGTGTTCTGTTTAGAAGGTAAATGTGATTGAGTGTGTTCTGTTTAGAAGGTAAATGTGATTGAGTGTGTTCTGTTTAGAAGGTCAATGTGATTGAGTGTGTTCTGTTTAGAAGGTAAATGTGATTGAGTGTGTTCTGTTTGGTAAAAAGAGACAAGTGGATGTTTTAGTAAATCTAAGAAGGACACTAAAACACTGTGGCCAGAAACATAAACCTTACATATATTAAATCCGAACGTAAATGTACAATCTGCCTAACGTAGACATCTAATATAATCTCCTTTACAAACTGTCAATAATATGAAGCATCCACTCAATGAGACAGTCTGTCATCTCAGTTACAATCTAACTTTGTTGTACTATCCGTGAGGGGATCAAACAATTGACTGTCCTGTTTTCCCTAAACCTAACCTTAACCCTAAACCTAACCTTAACCCTAAACCTAACCTTAACCCTAAACCTAACCTTAAACCTAACCTTAACCTGAAACCGAACCTTAACCCTAAACCTAACCTTAACCCTAAACCTAACCTTAACCCAAAACCTAACCTTAACCCTAAACCTAACCTTAACCTGAAACCGAACCTTAACCCTAAACCTAACTTCAACCCTAAACCTAACCTTAAACCTAACCTTAACCCTAAACCTAACCTGAACCCTAAACCTAACCTTAAACCTAACTTTAACCCTAAACCTAACCTCTAAACCCAACTCTAACCCTAACCCCAACCCCTAATTTTCCTTGCCTGAATTTTCCTTGTAAAACCACACACACACACACACACACACACACACGCACACACACACACAAATCACACACACACGCACACACACACGCGAACTCTCTAAGCAGAACATGATGTGTGTGATGGGGCTTGGCCGGGCCTCAGTGCTCTCTCAGGTTACACACAGGAAGGCTGAGAGCTAAAGAACAATAACAAAGTGTTTTGTCTGGAGCCCAGAGCAGGTTAGGATCTGGTGTGTTTAATGTTACTGAGGAACACCAGGTTAGGATCTGGTGTGTTTAATGTTACTGAGGAACACCAGGTTAGGATCTGGTGTGTTTAATGTTACTGAGGAACACCAGGTTAGGATCTGGTGTGTTTAATGTTACTGATGAACACCAGGTTAGGATCTGGTGTGTTTAATGTTACTGAGGAACACCAGGTTAGGATCTGGTGTGTTTAATGTTACAGTGGAACACCAGGTTAGGATCTGGTGTGTTTAATGTTACTGAGGAACACCAGGTTAGGATCTGGTGTGTTTAACCTCTATGGGCTAGGTGGGACGCAAGCATCAACAGCAGGTGCATTTCAAGAGCGGCAAATTTGAATCCAAATAAATGTCAAAATTCAAATTTTTCAAACATACAACTATTTTACACCCTTTGAAAGATAAACATCTCCTTAATCTAACCACGTTTTACGATTTCAAAAAGGTTTTACGGCGAAAGCATAAATTTAGAGTATGTTAGGACAGTACATTTACAAGAGTTGTGTGTAATGTTGTGCCAATTCAAAGACAGGCGTCACCAAAACCATAAAATCAGCTAAAATTATGCACTAACCTTTTACAATCTCCAACAGATGACACTCCTAGGACATTGTGTTAGACAATGCATGCATTTTTAGTTCTATCAAGTTCATATTTATATCCAAAAACAGCGTTTTACTGTGGCGTTGATGTTCAGGAAATCGTTTCCCTCCAATAACCGGCATTCAAGTCAGCACCACAAATTAAATAATTAAAATTAGAAAACATTGGTAAAATATTATATTGTCATTTAAAGAATTATAGATTTACATCTGTTGAACGCAATCAACTTGCCAGATTTAAAAATAACCTTACTGGGAAATCACACTTTGCAATAATCTGAGCACTGCGCCCAGAAAAATACGCGTTGCGATACAGACTAGCCGCCATGTTGGGGAGATCTAAAATCGAAAATACTATGTAAATAATCCATTACCTTTGATTCTCTTCATCAGATGTCACTTCCAGGTATCACAGGTCCATAACGAATGTAGTTTTGTTCAAAAAGCTCATCATTTATGTCCAAAAATCTCTGTCTTGTTAGCACATGATCTAAGCCCGCCGGACTTCACTTCATGAACGAGGGGAAAAATATATTTACGTTCGTTCAAACATGTCAAACGTTGTATAGCATAAATCATTAGGGCCTTTTTTAACCAGAACATGAATAATATTCAAGGTGGACGAATGCATTCTCTTTTAGAACGTATTGGAACGAGGGTACCCAACATGAACTCGCGCCAGGTGTCTAATGGGCCATCATCGTTCCATGGCTCTTGTTCGGTCAGATCTCCCTCCAGAAGACTCAAAACACTTTGTAAAGGCTGGTGACATCTAGTGGAAGCAATAGGAAGTGCCAAAATATTCCTCAGCCCCTGTGTTTTTCAATGGCATAGGTTTAAAGGTAATACAACACATCAGGTATCCACTTCCTGTCAGAATCTGTATCAGGGTTTTGCCTGCCAAATGAGTTCTGTTATACTCACAGACACCATTCAAACAGTTTTAGAAACTTTAGGGTGTTTTCTATCCATATATAATAAGTATATGCATATTCTAGTTACTGGGTAGGATTAGTAACCAGATTAAATCGGGTACATTTTTTTTATCCAGCCGCAAATACTGCCCCTAGCCCTAACAGGTTAATGTTACTGTGGAACACCAGGTTAGGATCTGGTGTGTTTAATGTTACTGAGGAACACCAGGTTAGGATCTGGTGTGTCCATACATGTTTAATCATGGAAGACTTGTTGGACCATGAATGACAACACATTCAGGAGAGAGAGGTGCTCAAAGATGACCCGTCCCCCCCACTCTACCATGAGACATGTCTTCAACACTGGAAAGATGACCCGTCAGTCAGCCATCCATCCATCCATCCAGTCAGCCAGCCAGCCATCCATCCATCCATCCAGTCAGCCAGCCAGCCAGCCAGCCAGCCAGCCAGCCATCCAGTCAGCCAGCCAGCCAGCCAGCCAGCCATCCAGTCAGTCAGTCAGCCAACTATCCAGTCAGCCAGCCAGCCATCCAGTCAGTCAGCCAGCCATCCAGTCAGTCAGCCAACTATCCAGTCAGCCATCCATCCAGTCAGCCAGCCATCCAGTCAGTCAGCCAGCCATCCAGTCAGTCAGCCAGCCAGCCATCCAGTCAGCCATCCATCCATCCATCCAGTCAGCCAGCCAGCCAGCCAGTCAGCCAGCCAGCCATCCAGTCAGTCAGTCAGCCAACTATCCAGTCAGCCAGCCAGCCATCCAGTCAGTCAGCCAGCCATCCAGTCAGTCAGCCAACTATCCAGTCAGCCAGCCATCCAGTCAGTGAGCCAGCCATCCAGTCAGTCAGTCAGCCAACTATCCAGTCAGCCATCCATCCAGTCAGTCAGTCAGTCAGCCAGCCATCCAGTCAGTCAGCCAACTATCCAGTCAGCCAGCCATCCAGTCAGTCAGCCAGCCAGCCATCCAGTCAGCCAGCCATCCAGTCAGTCAGCCAGCCAGCCATCCAGTCAGCCAGCCATCCAGTCAGTCAGTCAGCCAGCCATCCAGTCAGTCAGTCATCCAGTCAGTCAGTCAGTCAGTCAGTCAGCCAGCCAGTCAGTCAGCCATCCAGTCAGTCAGTCAGTCATCCAGTCAGTCAGCCAGTCAGCCATCCAATCAGTCAGTCAGTCAGCCAGTCAGTCAGTCAGTCATCCAGTCAGTCAGCCAGTCAGCCAGCCAGCCAGTCATCCAGTCAGTCAGCCAGTCAGCCATCCAGTCAGTCAGCCAGTCAGCCATCCAGTCAGTCAGCCAGCCAGTCAGTCAGTCAGCCATCCAGTCAGTCAGCCAGCCAGTGATTGAAATCATATGGATGCAGCCTTCCAGAACCAGGCATGTGGAGTTATACTGTAGAATGAACAGTCTCTGTGGCTCTGCTATCTGGGATTAGGGCTGTGGTATGCATGGCAGATCTGAGGGCCTAGATTAACACACACACACACACACACACATGGTACAGGGTATAAGGAGCAGCCCTTCAGCCCTTTCCATGTGTCAGTCTACTGCTATATCAGAGTCTCAGCCAACCATCTCTAACAGACAAAACACACCCACTGTTACCCTCCTTCTGCCTACCTGTCTGTCTGTCTGTCTGTCTGTCTGTCTGTCTGTCTGTCTGTCTGTCTGTCTGTCTGTCTGTCTGTACTGTACTGTCTGTGTGTGTCTGTGTGTGTGTGTGTACTGTCTGTGTGTGTCTGTACTGTCTGTGTGTGTGTGTGTGTGAGTGTGTACTGTCTGAGTGTGTGTGTACTGTCTGAGTGTGTGTGTGTGTGTGTACAGTCTGTGTGTGTTTGTGAACATGTACTGTTTAGATGTGTGTATGTGTGTGTGTGTGTGTGTGTGTGTGTGTGTGTGTGTGTGTGTGTGTGTGTGTGTGTGTGTATGTGTGTGTGTGTGTGCGTGTGTGCGTGTGCGTGCGTGCGTGTATGTGTGTGTGTGCGTGCACTAGAAGCATACTGCATCCCTACCTGGAAGCCCTGTATGCGAGCCAGGTACTCTAGCTGCTGTGAGGGCTGGACAGAGCTCTTCCCCTTCAGGCCCACGTTCTCCCCGGACCTCCCGTCTCCAGACCCGTTCATCAACAGCTCCCTCGCCATGGCTGCCGTGGCGACGGCGGGGGGGCTGGAAGATACAAAACGGATTAACTGTAAAGTCCCCAGATAGAAAACGATCTTAGAAACACAGTGTTTAAACACTCAACAATAATATGGCGCATTGTTGATGTCATACACTTAGTAAACATCTCGTTCAGAAACATAGATATTACACATTCTGCCCATGGTAACTAACCCAGATCAGTTCTCCTTATAGCTGTTTAGGTATCTGGTAGACATGGTAACTAACCCAGATCAGTTCTCCTTATAGCTGTTTAGGTATCTGGTAGACATGGTAACTAACCCAGATCAGTTCTCCTTATAGCTGTTTAGGTATCTGGTAGACATGGTAACTAACCCAGATCAGTTCTCCTTATAGCTGTTTAGGTATCTGGTAGACATGGTAACTAACCCAGATCAGTTCTCCTTATAGCTGTTTAGGTATCTGGTAGTCATGGTAACTAACCCAGATCAGTTCTCCTTATAGCTGTTTAGGTATCTGGTAGACATGGTAACTAACCCAGATCAGTTCTCCTTATAGCTGTTTAGGTATCTGGTAGACATGGTAACTAACCCAGATCAGTTCTCCTTATAGCTGTTTAGGTATCTGGTAGACATGGTAACTAACCCAGATCAGTTCTCCTTATAGCTGTTTAGGTATCTGGTAGACATGGTAACTAACCCAGATCAGTTCTCCTTATAGCTGTTTAGGTATCTGGTAGACATGGTAACTAACCCAGATCAGTTCTCCTTATAGCTGTTTAGGTATCTGGTAGACATGGTAACTAACCCAGATCAGTTCTCCTTATAGCTGTTTAGGTATCTGGTAGACATGGTAACTAACCCAGATCAGTTCTCCTTATAGCTGTTTAGGTATCTGGTAGACATGGTAACTAACCCAGATCAGTTCTCCTTATAGCTGTTTAGGTATCTGGTAGACATGGTAACTAACCCAGATCAGTTCTCCTTATAGCTGTTTAGGTATCTGGTAGACATGGTAACTAACCCAGATCAGTTCTCCTTATAGCTGTTTAGGTATCTGGTAGACATGGTAACTAACCCAGATCAGTTCTCCTTATAGCTGTTTAGGTATCTGGTAGACATGGTAACTAACCCAGATCAGTTCTCCTAGCTGTTTAGGTATCTGGTAGACATGGTAACTAACCCAGATCAGTTCTCCTAGCTGTTTAGGTATCTGGTAGACATGGTAACTAACCCAGATCAGTTCTCCTTATAGCTGTTTAGGTATCTGGTAGACATGGTAACTAACCCCAGATCAGTTCTCCTTATAGCTGTTTAGGTATCTGGTAGACATGGTAACTAACCCAGATCAGTTCTCCTTATAGCTGTTTAGGTATCTGGTAGACATGGTAACTAACCCAGATCAGTTCTCCTTATAGCTGTTTAGGTATCTGGTAGACATGGTAACTAACCCAGATCAGTTCTCCTTATAGCTGTTTAGGTATCTGGTAGACATGGTAACTAACCCAGATCAGTTCTCCTTATAGCTGTTTAGGTATCTGGTAGACATGGTAACTAACCCCAGATCAGTTCTCCTTATAGCTGTTTAGGTATCTGGTAGACATGGTAACTAACCCAGATCAGTTCTCCTAGCTGTTTAGGTATCTGGTAGACATGGTAACTAACCCAGATCAGTTCTCCTTATAGCTGTTTAGGTATCTGGTAGACATGGTAACTAACCCAGATCAGTTCTCCTTATAGCTGTTTAGGTATCTGGTAGACATGGTAACTAACCCAGATCAGTTCTCCTTATAGCTGTTTAGGTATCCGGTAGACATGGTAACTAACCCAGATCAGTTCTCCTTATAGCTGTTTAGGTATCTGGTAGACATGGTAACTAACCCAGATCAGT
>NW_025547073.1:2500-17786 GCF_905237065.1 Salmo salar | reverse complement strand
GTTCCAGGTCTCTCTGACAGTCATGTTATGTAATGTCCATGTTCCAGGTCTCTCTGACAGTCATGTTATGTAATGTCCATGTTCCAGGTCTCTGACAGTCATGTTATGTAATGTCCATGTTCCAGGTCTCTCTGACAGTCATGTTATGTAATGTCCATGTTCCAGGTCTCTCACACAGTCATGTTATGACCTCAGTAATGGCTGTGGTCGTGAGAGAGAGATGGGCTGTTATGTTTTCATGTGACGTGGTTGTTCGTCTCTTTTAGCTGTATGAAAATCATTCAGAAAGTGGTCGTAGTGTGGTAGTGTCATAGTGTGGTAGTGTCATAGTGTGGTAGTGTCATTAGTGTCGTAGTGTGGGTAGTGCGGTAGTGTCATTGTGTCATAGTGTGGTAGTGTGGTAGTGTGGTAGTGTCATAGTGTGGTAGTGTCATAGTGTCATAGTGTGGTAGTGTCGTAGTGTGGTAGTGTCATAGTGTGGTAGTGTCATAGGTGTCATAGTGTGGTATTGTCATAGTGTGGTAGTGTCATAGTGTCGTAGGCATGGTGTGGTAGTGTCATAGCGTCATAGTGTGGTAGTGTCATAGTGTGGTAGTGTCATAGCGTCATAGTGTGGTAGTGTCATAGTGTGGTAGTGTCCTTAGTGTCATAGAGTGGTAGTGTCATAGTGTGGTAGTGTCATAGTGTGGTAGTGTCATAGTGTCATAGTGTGGTAGTGTGGTAGTGCCATAGTGTGGTAGTGTCATAGTGTCATAGTGTGGTAATGTCATAGTGTCATAGTGTGGTAGTGTCATAATGTGGTAGTGTCATAGTGTGGTAGTGTCATAGTGTCATAGTGTGGTAGTGTCATAGTGTGGTAGTGTCATAGAGTCATAGTGTGGTAGTGTCATAGTGTGGTAGTGTCATGGTGTGGTAGTGCCATAGTGTCATAGTGTGGTAGTGTCATAGTGTCATAGTGTGGTAGTGTCATAATGTGGTAGTGTCATAGTGTCATAGTGTCGTAGTGTGGTAGTGTCATGGGTGTCATAGTGTGGTAGTGTCATAGTGTGGTAGTGTCATTGCTAGTGTGGTAGTGTCATAGTGTCATAGTGTGGTAGTGTCATAGTGTGGTGGTGTCAGTGTCGTAGTGTGGTAGTGTCGTAGTGTCATAGTGTGGTAGTGTCATAGTGTGGTAGTGTCATAGTGTCATGGTGTGGTAGTGTCATGGTGTAGTGTCATAGTGTGGTAGTGTCATAGTGTCATAGTGTGGTAGTGTCATATTGTGGTAGTGTCACAGTGTCATAGAGTGGTAGTGTCATAGTGTGGTAGTGTCATAGTGTGGTAGTGTCATAGTGTGGTAGTGTCATAGTGTGGTAGTGTCCTGTGTCTAGTGTGGTAGTGTCATGGTGGTAGTGTCATAGTGTGGTAGTGTGGTAGTGTCATGTGTGTAGTGTGGTAGTGTCTAGTTGTAGTGTCAGGTGGTAGTGTCATAGTGTGGCAGTGTGTAGTGTCATAGTGTCATAGTGTGGTAGTGTCATAGTGCTGGTAGTGTCATAGTGTGGTAGTGTGGTAGTGTCATAGCGTGGTAGTGTCATAGTGTCATAGTGTGGTAGTGTCATGGTGTGGTAGTGTCATAGTGTGGTAGTGTCATAGTGTGGTAGTGTCATAGTGTCATAGTGTGGTAGTGTCATAGTGTCATAGTGTGGTAGTGTCATAGTGTGGTAGTGTTGTGTGTCATAGTGTGGTAGTGTCATAGTGTGGTAATGTCACAGTGTCATAGTGTCATATTGTGTCATAGTGTCATAGTGTGGTAGTGTCATAGTGTGGTAGTGTCATAGTGTGGTAGTGTCATATTGTGGTAGTGTCATAGTGTCATAGTGTGGTAGTGTCATAGTGTGGTAGTGTCATAGTGTCATAGTGTGGTAGTGTCATAGTGTCATAGTGTGGTAGTGTCATAGTGTGGTAGTGTCGTAGTGTCATAGTGTGGTAGTGTCATAGTGTGGTAGTGTCATGGTGTGGTAATGTCGTAGTGTCGTGGTGTGGTAGTGTCATAGTGTCATAGTGTGGTAGTATCATAGTGTGGTAGTGTCATAGTGTGGTAGTGTCATAGTGTGGTAGTGTCATGTGTGGTGTGTGGTAGTGTCATAGTGTGGTAGTGTCATAGTGTCGTAGTGTGGTAGTGTCGTAGTGTCATAGTGTGGTAGTGTCATAGTGTCATAGTGTGGTAGTGTCATTGCGTGTGGTAGTGTCATAGTGGTCATAGTGTGGTAGTGTCATAGTGTGGTAGTGTCATAGTGTCATGTGTGGTAGTGTCATATTGTGGTAGTGTCACAGTGTCATAGAGTGGTAGTGTCATAGTGTGGTAGTGTCATAGTGTGGTAGTGTCATAGTGTCATAGTGTGGTAGTGTGGTAGTGTCATAGTGTGGTAGTGTGGTAGTGTCATAGTGTGGTAGTGTCATAGTGTGGTAGTGTCATAGTGTGGTAGTGTGGTAGTGTCATAGTGTGGTAGTGTGGTAGTGTCATAGTGTGGTAGTGTCATAGTGTGGTAGTGTGGTAGTGTCATAGTGTCATAGTGTGGTAGTGTCATAGTGTGGTAGTGCTCATAGTGTGGTAGTGTGGTAGTGTCATAGCGTGGTAGTGTCATAGTGTCATAGTGTGGTAGTGTCATAGTGTAGTAGTGTCATAGTGTGGTAGTGTCATAGTGTCATGGTGTGGTAGTGTCATAGTGTGGTAGTGTCATAGTGTCATAGTGTGGTAGTGTCATAGCGTGGTAGTGTCATAGTGTGGTAGTGTCATAGTGTGGTAGTGTCATAGTGTCATATTGTAGGTAGTGTCATAGTGTCATAGTGTGGTAGTGTCATAGTGTCATAGTGTCATATTGTGGTAGTGTCGTAGTGTCATAGTGTCGTAGTGTCATAGTGTCATAGTGTCATAGTGTGGTAGTGTCATAGTGTGGTAGTGTGGTAGTGTCATAGTGTCATAGTGTGGTAGTGTCATAGTGTCATAGTGTGGTAGTGTCATAGTATGGTAGTGTCATAGTGTCGTAGTGTCATAGTGTCAGTGTCATAGTGTGGTAGTGTCATAGTGTCATAGTGTGGTAGTGTCATAGTGTGGTAGTGTCATAGTGTGGTAGTGTCATAGTGTCATAGTGTGGTAGTGTCATAGTGTGGTAGTGTCATAGTGTCATAGTGTGGTAGTGTCATAGTATGGTAGTGTCATAGTGTCGTAGTGTCGTAGTGTCATAGTGTGGTAGTGTCATAGTGTCATAGTGTCATAGTATCATAGTGTGGTAGTGTCATAGTGTGGTAGTGTCATAGTGTCATAGTGTGGTAGTGTCATAGTGTGGTAGTGTCATAGTGTGGTAGTCATAGTGTGGTAGTGTCATAGTGTGGTAGTGTGGTAGTGTCATAGTGTCATAGTGTCGTAGTGTCATAGTGTCGTAGTGTCATAGTGTCATAGTGTGGTAGTGTCATAGTGTGGTAGTGTCATAGTGTGGTAGTGTGGTAGTGTCATAGTGTCATAGTGTCATAGTGTGGTAGTGTCATAGTGTGGTAGTGTCATAGTGTCGTAGTGTGGTAGTGTCATAGTGTCATAGTGTGGTAGTGTCATAGTGTCATAGTGTCATAGTGTGGTAGTGTCATAGTGTCGTAGTGTCGTAGTGTCATAGTGTCATAGTGTGGTAGTGTCATAGTGTCGTAGTGTCATAGTGTGGTAGTGTCATAGTGTCATAGTGTCGTAGTGTGGTAGTGTCATAGTGTCAGTGTGGTAGTGTCATAGTGTGGTAGTGTCATAGTGTCGAAGTGTCATAGTGTGGTAGTGTCATGGTGTGGTAGTGTCATAGTGTGGTAGTGTCATAGTGTGGTAGTGTCATAGTGTCATAGCGTGGTAGTGTCATAGTGTGGTAGTGTCATAGTGTGGTAGTGTCATAGTGTCTATATTGTGGTAGTGTCATAGTGTCATAGTGTGGTAGTGTCATAGTGTCATATTGTCATATTGTGGTAGTGTCATAGTGTCATAGTGTGGTAGTGTCATCAGTGTGGTAGTGTCATAGTGTCATATTGTGGTAGTGTCATAGTGTGGTAGTGTCATAGTGTGGTAGTGTCATAGTGTCATAGTGTGGTAGTGTCATAGTGTCATAGTGTGGTAGTGTCATAGTGTGGTAGTGTCGTAGTGTCATAGTGTGGTAGTGTCATAGTGTCATAGTGTGGTAGTGTCAGTGTCATAGTGTGGTAGTGTCATAGTGTGGTAGTGTGGTAGTGTCATGGTGTCATAGTGTGGTAGTGTCATAGTGTGGTAGTGTCACAGTGTCATAGTGTGGTAGTGTCATAGTGTCATAGTGTGGTAGTGTCATAGTGTCAGTGTGGTAGTGTCATAGTGTCATAGTGTGGTAGTGTCATATTGTGGTAGTGTCATAGTGTGGTAGTGTCACAGTGTCATAGAGTGGTAGTGTCATAGTGTGGTAGTGTCATAGTGTGGTAGTGTCATAGTGTGGTAGTGTGGTAGTGTCATAGTGTGGTAGTGTGGTAGTGTCATAGTGTGGTAGTGTCATAGTGTGGTAGTGTCATAGTGTGGTAGTGTCATAGTGTCGTAGTGTGGTAGTGTCATAGTGTCATGGTGTGGTAGTGTCATAGTGTCATAGTGTCATAGTGTGGTAGTGTCATATTGTGGTAGTGTCATAGTGTGGTAGTGTCATAGTGTGGTGGTGTCATAGTGTGGTAGTGTCATAGTGTGGTAGTCATAGTGTGGTAGTGTCATAGTGTGGTAGTGTCATAGTGTGGTAGTGTCATAGTGTCATAGTGTGGTAGTGTCATAGTGTGGTAGTGTGGTAGTGTCATAGTGTCATAGTGTCATAGTGTGGTAGTGTCATAGTGTCGTAGTGTGGTAGAGTCATAGTGTCATAGTGTGGTAGTGTCATAGTGTCATAGTGTCATAGTGTGGTAGTGTCATAGTATGGTAGTGTCATAGTGTCGTAGTGTCATAGTGTCAGTGTCATAGTGTGGTAGTGTCATAGTGTGGTAGTGTCATAGTGTGGTAGTGTCATAGTGTCGTAGTGCATAGTGTCATAGTATCATAGTGTGGTAGTGTCATAGTGTGGTAGTGTGGTAGTGTCATAGTGTGGTAGTGTCATAGTGTCATAGTGTGGTAGTGTCATAGTGTGGTAGTGTCATAGTGTGGTAGTCATAGTGTGGTAGTGTCATAGTGTGGTAGTGTGGTAGTGTCATAGTGTCATAGTGTCGTAGTGTGGTAGTGTCATAGTGTGGTAGTGTCATAGTGTGGTAGTGTCATAGTGTGGTAGTGTCATAGTGTGGTAGTGTGGTAGTGTCGTAGTGTCATAGTGTCATAGTGTCATAGTGTGGTAGTGTCATAGTGTGGTAGTGTCATAGTGTCGTAGTGTGGTAGTGTCATAGTGTCATAGTGTGGTAGTGTCATAGTGTCATAGTGTGGTAGTGTCATAGTGTCGTAGTGTCATAGTGTCGTAGTGTCAGTGTCATAGTGTCATAGTGTGGTAGTGTCATAGTGTCGTAGTGTCATAGTGTGGTAGTGTCATAGTGTCATAGTGTCGTAGTGTGGTAGTGTGGTAGTGTCATAGTGTGGTAGTGTCATAGTGTCATAGTGTGGTAGTGTCATAGTGTGGTAGTGTCATAGTGTCGTAGTGTCATAGTGTGGTAGTGTCATAGTGTGGTAGTGTCATAGTGTCGTAGTGTGGTAGTGTCATAGTGTCATAGTGTGGTAGTGTCATAGTGTGGTAGTGTCATAGTGTCGTAGTGTCATAGTGTCGTAGTGTCATAGTGTCATAGTGTCGTAGTGTGTGTCCGTTTGCAGCGCTGAGTTACGTCAGTTTGATAGATATATAACATGTCATGGGGGAGAGAGGGAGAGAGAGAGAGAGAGGGGAGAGAGGGGAGAGAGAGAGGGGAGAGAGAGAGAGAGAGAGAGAGAGGGAGATAGGAGGAGAGAGAGAGGGGGAGAGAGGGGGAGAGAGAGGGGGAGAGAGAGGGGAGATATGGAGGAGAGAGAGAGGGGGAGAGAGAGAGGGGGAGAGAGAGAGGGAGATATGGAGGAGAGAGAGAGGGGAGAGAGGGGAGAGAGAGAGGGGAGAGAGAGAAAGAGAGAGAGAGGGGAGATACGGAGGAGAGAGAGAGGGGGAGAGAGAGGGAGAGAGGGGGAGAGAGAGAGGGGGAGATACGGAGGAGAGAGAGAGGGGGAGAGGGGGAGAGAGAGAAAGAGAGAGAGAGGGGAGATACGGAGGAGAGAGAGAGGGGAGAGAGAAAGAGGGGGGGAGATACGGAGGAGAGAGAGAGGGGAGAGAGGGGGAGAGAGAGAAAGAGAGAGAGGGGGGAGATACCGGAGGAGAGAGAGAGGGGGAGAGAGAGGGGAGAGAGAGAAAGAGAGAGAGGGGAGATACGGAGGAGAGAGAGAGGGGGAGAGAGGGGAGAGAGAGAAAGAGAGAGAGAGGGTGGGAGATACGGAGGAGAGAGAGAGGGGGAGAGAGAGGGGGAGAGAGAGAAAGAGAGAGAGAGGGGGGGAGATACGGAGGAGAGAGAGAGGGGGGAAAGAGAGAGAGAGAGAGAGAGAGAGAGACAGAGACATGGAATAGTAAACAGTTTTGGATTTGGGCCCCAGGGGAGAATGAAAAAGAGAGGAGAGAGAGGAGTGGGGTGGACAGGAAGGAGAAAGGACTGGACAGGATGGAGAGAGGAGTGGACAGGATGGAGAGAGGAGTGGACAGGAAGGAGAGAGGAGAGAGGAGAGAGGAGAGAGGAGAGAGGAGTGGGGTGGACAGGAAGGAGAGGATTGGACAGGATGGAGAGAGGACTGGACAGGATGGAGAGAGGAGTGGACTGGACAGGAAGGAGAGAGGAGTGGACAGGAAGGAGAGAGGACTGGACAGGAAGGAGAGAGCAGTGGACAGGATGGAGAGAGGAGTGGACAGGAAGGAGAGAGGACTGGACAGGATGGAGAGAGGAGTGGACTGGACAGGAAGGAGAGAGGAGTGGACATGAAGGAGAGAGGAGTAGAGTGGACAGGAAGGAAGGAGAGAGGACTGGACAGGATGGAGAGAGGAGTGGACTGGACAGGAAGGAGAGAGGAGTGGACAGGAAGGAGAGAGGAGTAGAGTGGGTAGGATGGAGAGAGGAGTGGGGTGAACAGGATGGAGAGAGGAGTGGGGTGGACAGGATGGAGAGAGGAGTGGACTGGACAGGAAGGAGAGAGGAGTGGACAGGAAGGAGAGAGGAGTAGAGTGGACAGGAAGAAGAGAGGAGTGGGGTGGAAAGGATGGCGAGAGGAGAGAGAGTGTGGTTGTAATGGACGCAGGCAAGGGCAGGGGAAGATAGAAGAGGGAGGAGAGGGAGAGGAGGGAGGAGAAGGGAGAAGAGGGAGGATAGAGGAGGGAGGAGAGGAGGGAGGAGAGGGGAAAGGAGGAGGATAGAGGATAGAGGATAGAGGAGGGAGGAGAGGAGGAAGGAGACGGAGGATAGAGGAGAGAGGAAAGGAGGGAGGAGGGAGGAGAGGGAGGGAGGAGAGGGGAGAGGAGGGAGGAGAGGAGGGAGGAGAGGGGAGAAGAGGGAGGAAAGAGGAGGGAGAAGTGGAGGGAGGAGAGAGGAGAGGAGGGAGGAGAGAGTAGAGGAGGGAGGAGAGGGGAGAAAAGGGAGGATAGAGGAGGGAGGAGAGGAGAGAGGAGAAGTAGTTTAGTGAACCCATTCTTGGAAGGAGCGAGAGGGGGAGGGAGGTGCGAGAGGAGAAGAGGAGAGTATAATGAACCCAGTCTGGGTGGGGGGACAGCCAAACTTTCACCCAGTTTACAGATGGTTGGAAAGAGCCGTGGAAAAACATTGATGGAGGTGAAAAGACTTGGAGACAAACAGTAAACCACTAATACTCAGACACACCAGGAAAACTGACCGCAGTTACCACCACTCAGCGTAGTTAAAATACTCCAGAACACAGATCCACCACTCAGCTTAGTTAAAATACTCCAGAACACAGATCCACCACTCAGCGTAGTTAAAATACTACAGAACACAGATCCACCACTCAGCGTAGTTAAAATACTCCAGAACACAGATCCACCACTCAGCGTAGTTAAAATACTCCAGAACACAGATCCAAACACCACTCAGCTTAGTTAAAATACTCCAAAACACAGATCCACCACTCAGCTTAGTTAAAATACTCCAAAACACAGATCCACCACTCAGCTTAGTTAAAATACTCCAGAACACAGATCCACCACTCAGCTTAGTTAAAATACTCCAGAACACAGATCCAACACTCAGCTTAGTTAAAATACTCCAGAACACAGATCCAAACACCACTCTGCTTAGTTAAAATACTACAGAACACAGATCCACCACTCAGCTTAGTTAAAATACTCCAGAACACAGATCCACCACTCAGCTTAGTTAAAATACTCCAGAACACAGATCCACCACTCAGCTTAGTTAAAATACTACAGAACACAGATCCACCACTCAGCTTAGTTAAAATACTCCAGAACACAGATCCACCACTCAGCTTAGTTAAAATACTACAGAACACAGATCCAAACACCACTCAGCTTAGTTAAAATACTCCAGAACACAGATCCACCACTCAGCTTAGTTAAAATACTACAGAACACAGATCCACCACTCAGCTTAGTTAAAATACTCCAGAACACAGATCCAAACACCACTCAGCTTAGTTAAAATACTACAGAACACAGATCCACCACTCCAGCTTAGTTAAAATACTACAGAACACAGATCCAAACACCACTCAGCTTAGTTAAAATACTCCAGAACACAGATCCAAACACCACAGCTTAGTTAAAATACTACAGAACACAGATCCACCACTCAGCTTAGTTAAAATACTCCAGAACACAGATCCACCACTCAGCTTAGTTAAAATACTACAGAACACAGATCCACCACTCAGCTTAGTTAAAATACTCCAGAACACAGATCCAAACACCACTCAGCTTAGTTAAAATACTACAGAACACAGATCCAAACACCACTCAGCTTAGTTAAAATACTCCAGAACACAGATCCAAACACCACTCAGCTTAGTTAAAATACTACAGAACACAGATCCACCACTCAGCTTAGTTAAAATACTCCAGAACACAGATCCACCACTCAGCTTAGTTAAAATACTCCAGAACACAGATCCACCACTCAGCTTAGTTAAAATACTCCAGAACACAGATCCAAACACCACTCAGCTTAGTTAAAATACTCCAGAACACAGATCCACCACTCAGCTTAGTTAAAATACTACAGAACACAGATCCACCACTCAGCTTAGTTAAAATACTACAGAACACAGATCCACCACTCAGCTTAGTTAAAATACTACAGAACACAGATCCAAACACCACTCAGCTTAGTTAAAATACTCCAGAACACAGATCCACCACCACTCAGCTTAGTTAAAATACTCCAGAACACAGATCCACCACTCAGCTTAGTTAAAATACTACAGAACACAGATCCACCACTCAGCTTAGTTAAAATACTCCAGAACACAGATCCACCACTCAGCTTAGTTAAAATACTACAGAACACAGATCCACCACTCAGCTTAGTTAAAATACTACAGAACACAGATCCACCACTCAGCTTAGTTAAAATACTCCAGAACACAGATTCAAACATCACTCAGCTTAGTTAAAATACTCCAGAACACAGATCCAAACATCACTCAGCTTAGTTAAAATACTCCAGAACACAGATCCACCACTCAGCTTAGTTAAAATACTCCAGAACACAGATCCAAACATCACTCAGCTTAGTTAAAATACTACAGAACACAGATCCAAACACCACTCAGCTTAGTTAAAATACTCCAGAACACAGATCCAAACACCACTCAGCTTAGTTAAAATACTCCAGAACACAGATCCACCACCACTCAGCTTAGTTAAAATACTCCAGAACACAGATCCACCACTCAGCTTAGTTAAAATACTACAGAACACAGATCCACCACCACTCAGCTTAGTTAAAATACTCCAGAACACAGATCCAAACACCACTCAGCTTAGTTAAAATACTCCAGAACACAGATCCACCACTCAGCTTAGTTAAAATACTCCAGAACACAGATCCACCACTCAGCTTAGTTAAAATACTCCAGAACACAGATCCAAACATCACTCAGCTTAGTTAAAATACTACAGAACACAGATCCACCACTCAGCTTAGTTAAAATACTACAGAACACAGATCCACCACTCAGCTTAGTTAAAATACTACAGAACACAGATCCACCACTCAGCTTAGTTAAAATACTCCAGAACACAGATCCACCACTCAGCGTAGTTAAAATACTACAGAACACAGATCCACCACTCAGCTTAGTTAAAATACTACAGAACACAGATCCACCACTCAGCTTAGTTAAAATACTCCAGAACACAGATCCACCACTCAGCTTAGTTAAAATACTCCAGAACACAGATCCAAACAGCACTCAGCTTAGTTAAAATACTCCAGAACACAGATCCACCACTCAGCTTAGTTAAAATACTCCAGAACACAGATCCACCACTCAGCTTAGTTAAAATACTCCAGAACACAGATCCAAACACCACTCAGCTTAGTTAAAATACTACAGAACACAGATCCACCACTCAGCTTAGTTAAAATACTCCAGAACACAGATCCACCACTCAGCTTAGTTAAAATACTACAGAACACAGATCCACCACTCAGCTTAGTTAAAATACTCCAGAACACAGATCCACCACTCAGCTTAGTTAAAATACTACAGAACACAGATCCACCACTCAGCTTAGTTAAAATACTACAGAACACAGATCCACCACTCAGCTTAGTTAAAATACTCCAGAACACAGATCCAAACACCACTCAGCTTAGTTAAAATACTCCAGAACACAGATCCACCACTCAGCTTAGTTAAAATACTCCAGAACACAGATCCAACACCACTCAGCTTAGTTAAAATACTCCAGAACACAGATCCACCACTCAGCTTAGTTAAAATACTCCAGAACACAGATCCACCACTCAGCTTAGTTAAAATACTACAGAACACAGATCCAACACCACTCAGCTTAGTTAAAATACTCCAGAACACAGATCCACCACTCAGCTTAGTTAAAATACTCCAGAACACAGATCCACCACATCAGCTTAGTTAAAATACTCCAGAACACAGATCCACCACTCAGCTTAGTTAAAATACTACAGAACACAGATCCAAACACCACTCAGCTTAGTTAAAATACTCCAGAACACAGATCCACCACTCAGCTTAGTTAAAATACTCCAGAACACAGATCCACCACTCAGCTTAGTTAAAATACTCCAGAACACAGATCCACCACTCAGCTTAGTTAAAATACTCCAGAACACAGATCCACCACTCAGCTTAGTTAAAATACTCCAGAACACAGATCCACCACTCAGCTTAGTTAAAATACTCCAGAACACAGATCCACCACTCAGCTTAGTTAAAATACTACAGAACACAGATCCAACACCACTCAGCTTAGTTAAAATACTCCAGAACACAGATCCAAACACCACTCAGCTTAGTTAAAATACTCCAGAACACAGATCCACCACTCAGCTTAGTTAAAATACTACAGAACACAGATCCACCACTCAGCTTAGTTAAAATACTCCAGAACACAGATCCAAACACCACTCAGCTTAGTTAAAATACTCCAGAACACAGATCCACCACTCAGCTTAGTTAAAATACTCCAGAACACAGATCCAAACACCACTCAGCTTAGTTAAAATAACTCCAGAACACAGATCCAACACACTCAGCTTAGTTAAAATACTCCAGAACACAGATCCACCACTCAGCTTAGTTAAAATACTCCAGAACACAGATCCAAACATCACTCAGCTTAGTTAAAATACTCCAGAACACAGATCCACCACTCAGCTTAGTTAAAATACTCCAGAACACAGATCCACCACTCAGCTTAGTTAAAATACTCCAGAACACAGATCCAAACACCACTCAGCTTAGTTAAAATACTCCAGAACACAGATCCACCACTCAGCTTAGTTAAAATACTCCAGAACACAGATCCACCACTCAGCTTAGTTAAAATACTCCAGAACACAGATCCAAACCCACTCAGCTTAGTTAAAATACTCCAGAACACAGATCCACCACTCAGCTTAGTTAAAATACTCCAGAACACAGATCCACCACTCAGCTTAGTTAAAATACTCCAGAACACAGATCCACCACTCAGCTTAGTTAAAATACTCCAGAACACAGATCCACACCACTCAGCTTAGTTAAAATACTCCAGAACACAGATCCACCACTCAGCTTAGTTAAAATACTACAGAACACAGATCCACCACTCAGCTTAGTTAAAATACTCCAGAACACAGATCCACCACTCAGCTTAGTTAAAATACTCCAGAACACAGATCCAACACCACTCAGCTTAGTTAAAATACTCCAGAACACAGATCCACCACTCAGCTTAGTTAAAATACTCCAGAACACAGATCCACCACTCAGCTTAGTTAAAATACTCCAGAACACAGATCCAACACCACTCAGCTTAGTTAAAATACTACAGAACACAGATCCAAACACCACTCAGCTTAGTTAAAATACTCCAGAACACAGATCCACCACTCAGCTTAGTTAAAATACTACAGAACACAGATCCACCACTCAGCTTAGTTAAAATACTCCAGAACACAGATCCAAACACCACTCAGCTTAGTTAAAATACTCCAGAACACAGATCCACCACTCAGCTTAGTTAAAATACTCCAGAACACAGATCCAAACATCACTCAGCTTAGTTAAAATACTCCAGAACACAGATCCAAACATCACTCAGCTTAGTTAAAATACTCCAGAACACAGATCCACCACTCAGCTTAGTTAAAATACTCCAGAACACAGATCCAAACATCACTCAGCTTAGTTAAAATACTCCAGAACACAGATCCACCACTCAGCTTAGTTAAAATACTCCAGAACACAGATCCACCACTCAGCTTAGTTAAAATACTCCAGAACACAGATCCACCACTCAGCTTAGTTAAAATACTACAGAACACAGATCCACCACTCAGCTTAGTTAAAATACTCCAGAACACAGATCCACCACTCAGCTTAGTTAAAATACTCCAGAACACAGATCCAAACACCACTCAGCTTAGTTAAAATACTCCAGAACACAGATCCACCACTCAGCTTAGTTAAAATACTCCAGAACACAGATCCACCACTCAGCTTAGTTAAAATACTCCAGAACACAGATCCACCACTCAGCTTAGTTAAAATACTCCAGAACACAGATCCAAACACCACTCAGCTTAGTTAAAATACTCCAGAACACAGATCCACCACTCAGCTTAGTTAAAATACTCCAGAACACAGATCCACCCACTCAGCTTAGTTAAAATACTCCAGAACACAGATCCAACACCACTCAGCTTAGTTAAAATACTCCAGAACACAGATCCACCACTCAGCTTAGTTAAAATACTCCAGAACACAGATCCAAACCACTCAGCTTAGTTAAAATACTCCAGAACACAGATCCAAACACCACTCAGCTTAGTTAAAATACTCCAGAACACAGATCCACCACTCAGCTTAGTTAAAATACTCCAGAACACAGATCCAAACACCACTCAGCTTAGTTAAAATACTCCAGAACACAGATCCACCACTCAGCTTAGTTAAAATACTCCAGAACACAGATCCACCACTCAGCTTAGTTAAAATACTCCAGAACACAGATCCAAACACCACTCAGCTTAGTTAAAATACTCCAGAACACAGATCCACCACTCAGCTTAGTTAAAATACTCCAGAACACAGATCCACCACTCAGCTTAGTTAAAATACTCCAGAACACAGATCCAAACACCACTCTGCTTAGTTAAAATACTACAGAACACAGATCCACCACTCAGCTTAGTTAAAATACTACAGAACACAGATCCACCACTCAGCTTAGTTAAAATACTACAGAACACAGATCCACCACTCAGCTTAGTTAAAATACTCCAGAACACAGATCCACCACCACTCAGCTTAGTTAAAATACTCCAGAACACAGATCCACCACTCAGCTTAGTTAAAATACTACAGAACACAGATCCACCACTCAGCTTAGTTAAAATACTACAGAACACAGATCCAACCACTCAGCTTAGTTAAAATACTCCAGAACACAGATCCAAACACCACTCAGCTTATTTAAAATACTCCAGAACACAGATCCAAACACCACTCAGCTTAGTTAAAATACTCCAGAACACAGATCCAAACACCACTCAGCTTAGTTAAAATACTCCAGAACACAGATCCACCACTCAGCTTAGTTAAAATACTCCAGAACACAGATCCACACCACTCAGCTTAGTTAAAATACTCCAGAACACAGCTCCACCACTCAGCTTAGTTAAAATACTCCAGAACACAGATCCACCACTCAGCTTAGTTAAAATACTCCAGAACACAGATCCACCACTCAGCTTAGTTAAAATACTCCAGAACACAGATCCAAACACCACTCAGCTTAGTTAAAATACTCCAGAACACAGATCCACCACTCAGCTTAGTTAAAATACTCCAGAACACAGATCCACCACTCAGCTTAGTTAAAATACTCCAGAACACAGATCCACCACTCAGCTTAGTTAAAATACTACAGAACACAGATCCAAACACCACTCAGCTTAGTTAAAATACTCCAGAACACAGATCCAAACACCACTCAGCTTAGTTAAAATACTCCAGAACACAGATCCAAACACCACTCAGCTTAGTTAAAATACTCCAGAACACAGATCCACCACTCAGCTTAGTTAAAATACTACAGAACACAGATCCAAACACCACTCAGCTTAGTTAAAATACTCCAGAACACAGATCCAAACACCACTCAGCTTAGTTAAAATACTCCAGAACACAGATCCACCACTCAGCTTAGTTAAAATACTCCAGAACACAGATCCAAACACCACTCAGCGTAGTTAAATTACTCCAGAACACAGATCCAAACACCAATCAGCTTAGTTAAAATACTCCAGAACACAGATCCACCACTCAGCTTAGTTAAAATACTACAGAACACAGATCCAAACACCACTCAGCTTAGTTAAAATACTCCAGAACACAGATCCAAACATCACTCAGCTTAGTTAAAATACTCCAGAACACAGATCCACCACTCAGCTTAGTTAAAATACTCCAGAACACAGATCCACCACTCAGCTTAGTTAAAATACTACAGAACACAGATCCAAACACCACTCAGCTTAGTTAAAATACTACAGAACACAGATCCAC
>NW_025547072.1:0-38371 GCF_905237065.1 Salmo salar | reverse complement strand
TGACCCACTGGTTGCCCTCCTAGGTTACAGAGAGCTGGTAGTCCTATCCACCACACTACCAGGTGGGTGGTATAGAGGAGATGGACCCACTGGTTGTCCTCTGGGTTACAGAGGCTGGTAGTCCCATCCACCCACACTACCAGGTGGGTGGTATAGAGGAGATGGACCCACTGGTTTGTCCTCTAGGTTACAGAGCTGGTAGTCCCATCCACCACACTACCAGGTGGGTGGTATAGAGGAGATGGACCCACTGGTTGCCCTCTAGGTTACAGAGAGCAGGTAGTCCCATCCACCACACTCCAGGTGGTACAGAGGAGATGGACCCACTGGTTTGTCCTCTAGGTTACAAGAAGAGCTGGTAGTCCCATCCACCACACTACCAGGTGGGTGGTATAGAGGAGATGGACCCACTGGTTGCCCTCTAGGTTACAGAGAGCTGGTAGTCCCATCCACCACACTACCAGGTGGGTGGTATAGAGGAGATGGACCCACTGGTTGCCCTCTGGGTTACAGAGAGCTGGTAGTCCCATCCACCACACTACCAGGTGGTATAGAGGAGATGGACCCACTGGTTGTCCTCTAGGTTACAGAGAGCTGGTAGTCCCATCCACCACACTACCAGGTGGGTGGTATAGAGGAGATGGACCCACTGGTTGCCCTCTAGGTTACAGAGAGCTGGTAGTCCCATCCACCACACTACCAGGTGGTACAGAGGAGATGGACCCACTGGTTGTCCTCTAGGTTACAGAGAGCTGGTAGTCCCATCCACCACACTACCAGGTGGGTGGTATAGAGGAGATGGACCCACTGGTTGTCCTCTAGGTTACAGAGAGCTGGTAGTCCCATCCACCACACTACCAGGTGGGTGGTATAGAGGAGATGGACCCACTGGTTGTCCTCTGGGTTACAGAGAGCTGGTAGTCCCATCCACCACTACCAGGTGGGTGGTATAGAGGAGATGGACCCACTGGTTGTCCTCTAGGTTACAGAGAGCTGGTAGTCCCATCCACCACACTACCAGGTGGGTGGTATAGAGGAGATGGACCCACTGGTTGCCCTCTAGGTTACAGAGAGCAGGTAGTCCCATCCACCACACTACCAGGTGGTACAGAGGAGATGGACCCACTGGTTGTCCTCTAGGTTACAGAGAGCTGGTAGTCCCATCCACCACACTACCAGGTGGGTGGTATAGAGGAGATGACCCACTGGTTGCCCTCTAGGTTACAGAGAGCTGGTAGTCCCATCCACCACACTACCAGGTGGGTGGTATAGAGGGAGATGGACCCACTGGTTGCCCTCTGGGTTACAGAGAGCTGGTAGTCCCATCCACCACACTACCAGGTGGTATAGAGGAGATGGACCCACTGGTTGTCCTCTAGGTTACAGAGAGCTGGTAGTCCCATCCACCACACTACCAGGTGGGTGGTATAGAGGAGATGGACCCACTGGTTGCCCTCTAGGTTACAGAGAGCTGGTAGTCCCATCCACCACACGCTACCAGGTGGTACAGAGGAGATGGACCCACTGGTTGTCCTCTAGGTTACAGAGAGCTGGTAGTCCCATCCACCACACTACCAGGTGGGTGGTATAGAGGAGATGGACCCACTGGTTGTCCTCTGGGTTACAGAGAGCTGGTAGTCCCATCCACCACACTACCAGGTGGGTGGTATAGAGGAGATGGACCCACTGGTTGTCCTCTAGGTTACAGAGAGCTGGTAGTCCCATCCACCACACTACCAGGTGGGTGGTATAGAGGAGATGGACCCACTGGTTGCCCTCTAGGTTACAGAGAGCAGGTAGTCCCATCCACCACCTACCAGGTGGTACAGAGGAGATGGACCCACTGGTTGTCCTCTAGGTTACAGAGAGCTGGTAGTCCCATCCACCACACTACCAGGTGGGTGGTATCAGAGGAGATGGACCCACTGGTTGCCCTCTAGGTTACAGAGAGCTGGTAGTCCCATCCACCACACTACCAGGTGGGTGGTATAGAGGAGATGGACCCACTGGTTGCCCTCTGGGTTACAGAGAGCTGGTAGTCCCATCCACCACACTACCAGGTGGGTGGTATAGAGGAGATGGACCCACTGGTTGCCCTCTAGGTTACAGAGAGCTGGTAGTCCCATCCACTAAACTACCAGGTGGGTGGTATAGAGGAGATGGACCCACTGGTTGTCCTCTAGGTTACAGAGAGCTGGTAGTCCCATCCACCACACTACCAGGTGGGTGGTATAGAGGAGATGGACCCACTGGTTGCCCTCTAGGTTGCAGAGAGCTGGTAGTCCCATCCACCACACTACCAGGTGGGTGGTATAGAGGAGATGGACCCACTGGTTGTCCTCTAGGTTACAGAGAGCTGGTAGTTCCATCCACCACACTACCAGGTGGTATAGAGGAGATGGACCCACTGGTTGCCCTCTAGGTTACAGAGAGCTGGTAGTCCCATCCACTAAACTACCAGGTGGGTGGTATAGAGGAGATGGACCCACTGGTTGTCCTCTAGGTTACAGAGGCTGGTAGTCCCATCCACCACACTACCAGGTGGGTGGTATAGAGGAGATGGACCCACTGGTTGTCCTCTAGGTTACAGAGAGCTGGTAGTCCCATCCACCACACTACCAGGTGGGTGGTATAGAGGAGACGGACCCACTGGTTGCCCTCTAGGTTACAGAGAGCTGGTAGTCCCATCCACCACACTACCAGGTGGGTGGTATAGAGGAGATGGACCCACTGGTTGTCCTCTGGGTTACAGAGAGCTGGTAGTCCCATCCACCACACTACCAGGTGGGTGGTATAGAGGAGATGGACCCACTGGTTGTCCTCTAGGTTACAGAGAGCTGGTAGTCCCATCCACCACACTACCAGGTGGGTGGTATAGAGGAGATGGACCCACTGGTTGCCCTCTAGGTTACAGAGAGCAGGTAGTCCCATCCACCACACTACCAGGTGGTACAGAGGAGATGGACCCACTGGTTTGTCCTCTAGGTTACAGAGAGCTGGTAGTCCCATCCACCACACTACCAGGTGGGTGGTATAGAGGAGATGGACCCACTGCTTGCCCTCTAGGTTACAGAGAGCTGGTAGTCCCATCCACCCACACTACCAGGTGGGTGGTATAGAGGAGATGGACCCACTGGTTGCCCTCTGGGTTACAGAGAGCTGGTAGTCCCATCCACCACACTACCAGGTGGTATAGAGGAGATGGACCCACTGGTTGTCCTCTAGGTTACAGAGAGCTGGTAGTCCCATCCACCACACTACCAGGTGGGTGGTATAGAGGAGATGGACCCACTGGTTGCCCTCTAGGTTACAGAGAGCTGGTAGTCCCATCCACCACACTACCAGGTGGTACAGAGGAGATGGACCCACTGGTTGTCCTCTAGGTTACAGAGAGCTGGTAGTCCCATCCACCACACTACCAGGTGGGTGGTATAGAGGAGATGGACCCACTGGTTGTCCTCTAGGTTACAGAGAGCTGGTAGTCCCATCCACCACACTACCAGGTGGGTGGTATAGAGGAGATGGACCCACTGGTTGTCCTCTGGGTTACAGAGAGCTGGTAGTCCCATCCACCACACTACCAGGTGGGTGGTATAGAGGAGATGGACCCACTGGTTGTCCTCTAGGTTACAGAGAGCTGGTAGTCCCATCCACCACACTACCAGGTGGGTGGTATAGAGGAGATGGACCCACTGGTTGCCCTCTAGGTTACAGAGAGCAGGTAGTCCCATCCACCACCTACCAGGTGGTACAGAGGAGATGGACCCACTGGTTGTCCTCTAGGTTACAGAGAGCTGGTAGTCCCATCCACCACACTACCAGGTGGGTGGTATAGAGAGATGGACCCACTGGTTGCCCTCTAGGTTACAGAGAGCTGGTAGTCCCATCCACCACACTACCAGGTGGGTGGTATAGAGGAGATGGACCCACTGGTTGCCCTCTGGGTTACAGAGAGCTGGTAGTCCCATCCACCACACTACCAGGTGGTATAGAGGAGATGGACCCACTGGTTGTCCTCTAGGTTACAGAGAGCTGGTAGTCCCATCCACCACACTACCAGGTGGGTGGTATAGAGGAGATGGACCCACTGGTTGCCCTCTAGGTTACAGAGAGCTGGTAGTCCCATCCACCACACTACCAGGTGGTACAGAGGAGATGGACCCACTGGTTGTCCTCTAGGTTACAGAGAGCTGGTAGTCCCATCCACCACACTACCAGGTGGGTGGTATAGAGGAGATGGACCCACTGGTTGTCCTCTGGGTTACAGAGAGCTGGTAGTCCCATCCACCACACTACCAGGTGGGTGGTATAGAGGAGATGGACCCACTGGTTGTCCTCTAGGTTACAGAGAGCTGGTAGTCCCATCCACCACACTACCAGGTGGGTGGTATAGAGGAGATGGACCCACTGGTTGCCCTCTAGGTTACAGAGAGCAGGTAGTCCCATCCACCACACTACCAGGTGGTACAGAGGAGATGGACCCACTGGTTGTCCTCTAGGTTACAGAGAGCTGGTAGTCCCATCCACCACACTACCAGGTGGGTGGTATAGAGGAGATGGACCCACTGGTTGCCCTCTAGGTTACAGAGAGCTGGTAGTCCCATCCACCACACTACCAGGTGGGTGGTATAGAGGAGATGGACCCACTGGTTGCCCTCTGGGTTACAGAGAGCTGGTAGTCCCATCCACCACACTACCAGGTGGGTGGTATAGAGGAGATGGACCCACTGGTTGCCCTCTAGGTTACAGAGAGCTGGTAGTCCCATCCACTAAACTACCAGGTGGGTGGTATAGAGGAGATGGACCCACTGGTTGTCCTCTAGGTTACAGAGAGCTGGTAGTCCCATCCACCACACTACCAGGTGGGTGGTATAGAGGAGATGGACCCACTGGTTGCCCTCTAGGTTACAGAGAGCTGGTAGTCCCATCCACCACACTACCAGGTGGGTGGTATAGAGGAGATGGACCCACTGGTTTGTCCTCTAGGTTACAGAGAGCTGGTAGTTCCATCCACCACACTACCAGGTGGTATAGAGGAGATGGACCCACTGGTTGCCCTCTAGGTTACAGAGAGCTGGTAGTCCCATCCACTAAACTACCAGGTGGGTGGTATAGAGGAGATGGACCCACTGGTTGTCCTCTAGGTTACAGAGAGCTGGTAGTCCCATCCACCACACTACCAGGTGGGTGGTATAGAGGAGATGGACCCACTGGTTGTCCTCTAGGTTACAGAGAGCTGGTAGTCCCATCCACCACACTACCAGGTGGGTGGTATAGAGGAGATGGACCCACTGGTTGTCCTCTAGGTTACAGAGAGCTGGTAGTTCCATCCACCACACTACCAGGTGGTATAGAGGAGATGGACCCACTGGTTTGCCCTCTAGGTTACAGAGAGCTGGTAGTCCCATCCACTAAACTACCAGGTGGGTGGTATAGAGGAGATGGACCCACTGGTTGTCCTCTAGGTTACAGAGAGCTGGTAGTCCCATCCACCACACTACCAGGTGGGTGGTATAGAGGAGATGGACCCACTGGTTGTCCTCTAGGTTACAGAGAGCTGGTAGTCCCATCCACCACACTACCAGGTGGGTGGTATAGAGGAGATGGACCCACTGGTTGTCCTCTAGGTTACAGAGAGCTGGTAGTCCCATCCACCACACTACCAGGTGGTATAGAGGAGACGGACCCACTGGTTGTCCTCTAGGTTACAGAGAGCTGGTAGTCCCATCCACCACACTACCAGGTGGGTGGTATAGAGGAGATGGACCCACTGGTTGTCCTCTAGGTTACAGAGAGCTGGTAGTCCCATCCACCACACTACCAGGTGGGTGGTATAGAGGAGATGGACCCACTGGTTGTCCTCTAGGTTACAGAGAGCTGGTAGTCCCATCCACCACACTACCAGGTGGTATAGAGGAGATGGACCCACTGGTTGTCCTCTAGGTTACAGAGAGCTGGTAGTCCCATCCACCACACTACCAGGTGGGTGGTATAGAGGAGACGGACCCACTGGTTGCCCTCTAGGTTACAGAGAGCTGGTAGTCCCATCCACCACACTACCAGGTGGGTGGTATAGAGGAGACGGACCCACTGGTTGCCCTCTAGGTTACAGAGAGCTGGTAGTCCCATCCACCACACTACCAGGTGGTATAGAGGAGATGGACCCACTGGTTGCCCTCTAGGTTACAGAGAGCTGGTAGTCCCATCCACCACACTACCAGGTGGTATAGAGGAGATGGACCCACTGGTTGCCCTCTAGGTTACAGAGAGCTGGTAGTCCCATCCACCACACTACCAGGTGGTATAGAGGAGATGGACCCACTGGTTGCCCTCTAGGTTACAGAGAGCTGGTAGTCCCATCCACTAAACTACCAGGTGGGTGGTATAGAGGAGATGGACCCACTGGTTGTCCTCTAGGTTACAGAGAGCTGGTAGTCCCATCCACCACACTACCAGGTGGGTGGTATAGAGGAGATGGACCCACTGGTTGCCCTCTAGGTTACAGAGAGCTGGTAGTCCCATCCACCACACTACCAGGTGGGTGGTATAGAGGAGATGGACCCACTGGTTGTCCTCTAGGTTACAGAGAGCTGGTAGTTCCATCCACCACACTACCAGGTGGTATAGAGGAGATGGACCCACTGGTTGCCCTCTAGGTTACAGAGAGCTGGTAGTCCCATCCACTAAACTACCAGGTGGGTGGTATAGAGGATATGGACCCACTGGTTGTCCTCTAGGTTACAGAGAGCTGGTAGTCCCATCCACCACACTACCAGGTGGGTGGTATAGAGGAGATGGACCCACTGGTTGTCCTCTAGGTTACAGAGAGCTGGTCGTCCCATCCACCACACTACCAGGTGGGTGGTATAGAGAGATGGACCCACTGGTTGCCCTCTAGGTTACAGAGAGCTGGTAGTCCCATCCACCACACTACCAGGTGGTATAGAGGAGATGGACCCACTGGTTGCCCTCTAGGTTACAGAGAGCTGGTAGTCCCATCCACTAAACTACCAGGTGGGTGGTATAGAGGAGATGGACCCACTGGTTGTCCTCTAGGTTACAGAGAGCTGGTAGTCCCATCCACCACACTACCAGGTGGGTGGTATAGAGGAGATGGACCCACTGGTTGCCCTCTAGGTTACAGAGAGCTGGTAGTCCCATCCACCACACTACCAGGTGGGTGGTATAGAGGAGATGGACCCACTGGTTGTCCTCTAGGTTACAGAGAGCTGGTAGTTCCATCCACCACACTACCAGGTGGTATAGAGGAGATGGACCCACTGGTTGCCCTCTAGGTTACAGAGAGCTGGTAGTCCCATCCACTAAACTACCAGGTGGGTGGTATAGAGGATATGGACCCACTGGTTGTCCTCTAGGTTACAGAGAGCTGGTAGTCCCATCCACCACACTACCAGGTGGGTGGTATAGAGGAGATGGACCCACTGGTTGTCCTCTAGGTTACAGAGAGCTGGTAGTCCCATCCACCACACTACCAGGTGGGTGGTATAGAGGAGATGGACCCACTGGTTGTCCTCTAGGTTACAGAGAGCTGGTAGTTCCATCCACCACACTACCAGGTGGTATAGAGGAGATGGACCCACTGGTTGCCCTCTAGGTTACAGAGAGCTGGTAGTCCCATCCACTAAACTACCAGGTGGGTGGTATAGAGGAGATGGACCCACTGGTTGTCCTCTAGGTTACAGAGAGCTGGTAGTCCCATCCACCACACTACCAGGTGGGTGGTATAGAGGAGATGGACCCACTGGTTGTCCTCTAGGTTACAGAGAGCTGGTAGTCCCATCCACCACACTACCAGGTGGGTGGTATAGAGGAGATGGACCCACTGGTTGTCCTCTAGGTTACAGAGAGCTGGTAGTCCCATCCACCACACTACCAGGTGGTATAGAGGAGACGGACCCACTGGTTGTCCTCTAGGTTACAGAGAGCTGGTAGTCCCATCCACCACACTACCAGGTGGGTGGTATAGAGGAGATGGACCCACTGGTTGTCCTCTAGGTTACAGAGAGCTGGTAGTCCCATCCACCACACTACCAGGTGGGTGGTATAGAGGAGATGGACCCACTGGTTGTCCTCTAGGTTACAGAGAGCTGGTAGTCCCATCCACCAAACTACCAGGTGGGTGGTATAGAGGAGATGGACCCACTGGTTGCCCTCTAGGTTACAGAGAGCTGGTAGTCCCATCCACCACACTACCAGGTGGGTGGTATAGAGGAGATGGACCCACTGGTTGTCCTCTAGGTTACAGAGAGCTGGTAGTCCCATCCACCACACTACCAGGTGGTATAGAGGAGATGGACCCACTGGTTGTCCTCTAGGTTACAGAGAGCTGGTAGTCCCATCCACCACACTACCAGGTGGGTGGTATAGAGGAGACGGACCCACTGGTTGCCCTCTAGGTTACAGAGAGCTGGTAGTCCCATCCACCACACTACCAGGTGGGTGGTATAGAGGAGACGGACCCACTGGTTGCCCTCTAGGTTACAGAGAGCTGGTAGTCCCATCCACCACACTACCAGGTGGTATAGAGGAGATGGACCCACTGGTTGCCCTCTGGGTTACAGAGAGCTGGTAGTCCCATCCACCACACTACCAGGTGGTATAGAGGAGATGGACCCACTGGTTGCCCTCTAGGTTACAGAGAGCTGGTAGTCCCATCCACCACACTACCAGGTGGTATAGAGGAGATGGACCCACTGGTTGCCCTCTAGGTTACAGAGAGCTGGTAGTCCCATCCACCACACTACCAGGTGGTATAGAGGAGATGGACCCACTGGTTGCCCTCTTGGTTACAGAGAGCTGGTAGTCCCATCCACCACACTACCAGGTGGTATAGAGGAGATGGACCCACTGGTTGTCCTCTAGGTTACAGAGAGCTGGTAGTCCCATCCACCACACTACCAGGTGGGTGGTATAGAGGAGATGGACCCACTGGTTGCCCTCTAGGTTACAGAGAGCTGGTAGTCCCATCCACCACACTACCAGGTGGTATAGAGGAGATGGACCCACTGGTTGCCCTCTTGGTTACAGAGAGCTGGTAGTCCCATCCACCACACTACCAGGTGGTATAGAGGAGATGGACCCACTGGTTGCCCTCTTGGTTACAGAGAGCTGGTAGTCCCATCCACCACACTACCAGGTGGGTGGTATAGAGGAGATGGACCCACTGGTTGTCCTCTAGGTTACAGAGAGCTGGTAGTCCCATCCACCACACTACCAGGTGGTATAGAGGAGATGGACCCACTGGTTGCCCTCTAGGTTACAGAGAGCTGGTAGTCCCATCCACCACACTACCAGGTGGTATAGAGGAGATGGACCCACAGGTTGCCCTCTTGGTTACAGAGAGCTGGTAGTCCCATCCACCACACTACCAGGTGGTATAGAGGAGATGGACCCACTGGTTGTCCTCTAGGTTACAGAGAGCTGGTAGTCCCATCCACCACACTACCAGGTGGGTGGTATAGAGGAGATGGACCCACTGGTTGCCCTCTAGGTTACAGAGAGCTGGTAGTCCCATCCACCACACTACCAGGTGGTATAGAGGAGATGGACCCACTGGTTGCCCTCTTGGTTACAGAGAGCTGGTAGTCCCATCCACCACACTACCAGGTGGTATAGAGGAGATGGACCCACTGGTTGCCCTCTTGGTTACAGAGAGCTGGTAGTCCCATCCACCACACTACCAGGTGGGTGGTATAGAGGAGATGGACCCACTGGTTGTCCTCTAGGTTACAGAGAGCTGGTAGTCCCATCCACCACACTACCAGGTGGTATAGAGGAGATGGACCCACTGGTTGCCCTCTAGGTTACAGAGAGCTGGTAGTCCCATCCACCACACTACCAGGTGGTATAGAGGAGATGGACCCACTGGTTGCCCTCTTGGTTACAGAGAGCTGGTAGTCCCATCCACCACACTACCAGGTGGTATAGAGGAGATGGACCCACTGGTTGTCCTCTAGGTTACAGAGAGCTGGTAGTCCCATCCACCACACTACCAGGTGGGTGGTATAGAGGTGATGGACCCACTGGTTGCCCTCTAGGTTACAGAGAGCTGGTAGTCCCATCCACCACACTACCAGGTGGTATAGAGGAGATGGACCCACTGGTTGCCCTCTTGGTTACAGAGAGCTGGTAGTCCCATCCACCACACTACCAGGTGGTATAGAGGAGATGGACCCACTGGTTGCCCTCTTGGTTACAGAGAGCTGGTAGTCCCATCCACCACACTACCAGGTGGGTGGTATAGAGGAGATGGACCCACTGGTTGTCCTCTAGGTTACAGAGAGCTGGTAGTCCCATCCACCAAACTACCAGGTGGTATAGAGGAGATGGACCCACTGGTTGTCCTCTAGGTTACAGAGAGCTGGTAGTCCCATCCACCACACTACCAGGTGGGTGGTATAGAGGAGATGGACCCACTGGTTGCCCTCTAGGTTACAGAGAGCTGGTAGTCCCATCCACCACACTACCAGGTGGGTGGTATAGAGGAGATGGACCCACTGGTTGTCCTCTAGGTTACAGAGAGCTGGTAGTCCCATCCACCACACTACCAGGTGGTATAGAGGAGATGGACCCACTGGTTGCCCTCTAGGTTACAGAGAGCTGGTAGTCCCATCCACCACACTACCAGGTGGTATAGAGGAGATGGACCCACTGGTTGCCCTCTTGGTTACAGAGAGCTGGTAGTCCCATCCACCACACTACCAGGTGGTATAGAGGAGATGGACCCACTGGTTGCCCTCTTGGTTACAGAGAGCTGGTAGTCCCATCCACCACACTACCAGGTGGGTGGTATAGAGGAGACGGACCCACTGGTTGCCCTCTAGGTTACAGAGAGCTGGTAGTCCCATCCACCACACTACCAGGTGGTATAGAGGAGATGGACCCACTGGTTGCCCTCTAGGTTACAGAGAGCTGGTAGTCCCATCCACCACACTACCAGGTGGTATAGAGGAGATGGACCCACTGGTTGCCCTCTAGGTTACAGAGAGCTGGTAGTCCCATCCACCACACTACCAGGTGGTATAGAGGAGATGGACCCACTGGTTGCCCTCTAGGTTACAGAGAGCTGGTAGTCCCATCCACCACACTACCAGGTGGTATAGAGGAGATGGACCCACTGGTTGCCCTCTTGGTTACAGAGAGCTGGTAGTCCCATCCACCACACTACCAGGTGGTATAGAGGAGATGGACCCACTGGTTGTCCTCTAGGTTACAGAGAGCTGGTAGTCCCATCCACCACACTACCAGGTGGGTGGTATAGAGGAGATGGACCCACTGGTTGCCCTCTAGGTTACAGAGAGCTGGTAGTCCCATCCACCACACTACCAGGTGGTATAGAGGAGATGGACCCACTGGTTGCCCTCTTGGTTACAGAGAGCTGGTAGTCCCATCCACCACACTACCAGGTGGTATAGAGGAGATGGACCCACTGGTTGCCCTCTTGGTTACAGAGAGCTGGTAGTCCCATCCACCACACTACCAGGTGGGTGGTATAGAGGAGATGGACCCACTGGTTGTCCTCTAGGTTACAGAGAGCTGGTAGTCCCATCCACCACACTACCAGGTGGTATAGAGGAGATGGACCCACTGGTTGCCCTCTAGGTTACAGAGAGCTGGTAGTCCCATCCACCACACTACCAGGTGGTATAGAGGAGATGGACCCACTGGTTGCCCTCTTGGTTACAGAGAGCTGGTAGTCCCATCCACCACACTACCAGGTGGTATAGAGGAGATGGACCCACTGGTTGTCCTCTAGGTTACAGAGAGCTGGTAGTCCCATCCACCACACTACCAGGTGGGTGGTATAGAGGAGATGGACCCACTGGTTGCCCTCTAGGTTACAGAGAGCTGGTAGTCCCATCCACCACACTACCAGGTGGTATAGAGGAGATGGACCCACTGGTTGCCCTCTTGGTTACAGAGAGCTGGTAGTCCCATCCACCACACTACCAGGTGGTATAGAGGAGATGGACCCACTGGTTGCCCTCTTGGTTACAGAGAGCTGGTAGTCCCATCCACCACACTACCAGGTGGGTGGTATAGAGGAGATGGACCCACTGGTTGTCCTCTAGGTTACAGAGAGCTGGTAGTCCCATCCACCACACTACCAGGTGGTATAGAGGAGATGGACCCACTGGTTGCCCTCTAGGTTACAGAGAGCTGGTAGTCCCATCCACCACACTACCAGGTGGTATAGAGGAGATGGACCCACTGGTTGCCCTCTTGGTTACAGAGAGCTGGTAGTCCCATCCACCACACTACCAGGTGGTATAGAGGAGATGGACCCACTGGTTGTCCTCTAGGTTACAGAGAGCTGGTAGTCCCATCCACCACACTACCAGGTGGGTGGTATAGAGGAGATGGACCCACTGGTTGCCCTCTAGGTTACAGAGAGCTGGTAGTCCCATCCACCACACTACCAGGTGGTATAGAGGAGATGGACCCACTGGTTGCCCTCTTGGTTACAGAGAGCTGGTAGTCCCATCCACCACACTACCAGGTGGTATAGAGGAGATGGACCCACTGGTTGCCCTCTTGGTTACAGAGAGCTGGTAGTCCCATCCACCACACTACCAGGTGGGTGGTATAGAGGAGATGGACCCACTGGTTGTCCTCTAGGTTACAGAGAGCTGGTAGTCCCATCCACCAAACTACCAGGTGGTATAGAGGAGATGGACCCACTGGTTGTCCTCTAGGTTACAGAGAGCTGGTAGTCCCATCCACCACACTACCAGGTGGGTGGTATAGAGGAGATGGACCCACTGGTTGCCCTCTAGGTTACAGAGAGCTGGTAGTCCCATCCACCACACTACCAGGTGTGAAACAGGGAAGGGACTCAGGGGGTATGCTAATGGATATGGTAATTTGGTATAGAGTAGACCTAACTCACTCCATTAAATTAATCAAAACAGGAAAGTTTTACATTTGGCTCGAAATTCAAAAGGAAATGACCTCAACAGAAAAAAATGTCCTCCTGTGTGCTACCTATATCCCCCCACTAGAATCCCCATACTATAATGAAGACAGCTTCTCCATCCTACCTATATCCCCCCACTAGAATCCCCATACTTTAATGAAGACAGCTTCTCCATCCTACCTATATCCCCCCACTAGAATCCCCATACTATAATGAAGACAGCTTCTCCATCCTACCTATATCCCCCACTAGAATCCCCATACTATAATGAAGACAGCTTCTCCATCCTACCTATATCCCCCCACTAGAATCCCCATACTATAATGAAGACAGCTTCTCCATCCTACCTATATCCCCCACTAGAATCCCCATACTTTAACAATGACAGCTTCTCCATCCTACCTATATCCCCCCACTAGAATCCCCATACTATAATGAAGACAGCTTCTCCATCCTACCTATATCCCCCCACTAGAATCCCCATACTATAATGAAGACAGCTTCTCCATCCTACCTATATCCCCCCACTAGAATCCCCATACTTTAATGATGACAGCTTCTCCATCCTACCTATATCCCCCCACTAGAATCCCCATACTATAAAGAAGACAGCTTCTCCATCCTGGAGGGGGAAATCAACAATTTCCAGGCCCAGGGACATGTACTAGTCTGTGGCGGCCTACAGTTGAAGTCAGAAGTTTACATACACTTAGGTTGGAGTCATTAAAACTTGTTTTTCAACCACTCCACAAATTTATTGTTAACAAACTATAGTTTTGGCAAGTTGGTTAGGACATCTACTTTGTACATGACACAAGTCATTTTTCCAACAATTGTTTACAGACAGATTATTTCACTTATAATTCACTGTATCACAATTCCAGTGGGTCGGAAGTTTACATACACTAAGTTGACTGTGCCTTTAAACAGCTTGGAGAATTCCAGAAAATGATGTCATGGCTTTAGAAGCTTCTGATAGGCTAATTGACATAATTTGAGTCAATTGGAGGTGTACCTGTGGATGTATTTCAAGGCCTATCTTCAAACTCAGTGCCTCTTTGCTTGACATCATGGGAAAATCAAAAGAAATCAGCCAAGACCTCATAAAATAAATTGTAGACCGGCACAAGTCTGGTTCATCCTTGGCAGCAATTTCCAAACGCCTGAAGGTACCACATTGGGACCACGCAGCCGTCATACCGCTCAGGAAGGAAACGCGTTCTGTCTCCTAGAGATTAACGTACTTTGGTGCGAAAAGTGCAAATCAATCCCAGAACAACAGCAAAGGACCTTGTGAAGATGCTGGAGGAAACAGGTGCAAAAGTATCTATATCCACAGTAAAACGAGTCCTATATCGACATAACCTGAAAGGCCGCTCAGCAAGGAAGAAGCCACTGCTCCAAAACCGCCATAAATAAGCCAGACTACAGTTTACAACTGCACATGGGGACAAAGATCGTACTTTTTAGAGAAATGTCCTCTGGTCTGATGAAACAGAAATAGAACTGTTTGGCCATAATGACCATCGTTATGTTTGGAGGAAAAAGGGGGAGGCTTGCAAGCCGAAGAACACCATCCCAACCATGAAGCACGGGGGTGGCAGCATCATGTTGTGGGGGTGCTTTGCTGCAGAAGGGGACTGGTGCACTTCACAAAATAGATGGCATCATGAGGGGAGGCAAAATTATGTGGATCAGTCAGTCAGGAAGTTAAAGCTTGGTCGCAAATGGGTCTTCCAAATGGACAAACACCCCAAGCATGACAGCATTCCCTCCCCCATATGCCCCCCTAGACACAACTCAACAACATAACCAACAAAAACAGATCACAACTCCCCTGCAGCTCTGCCACACGCTGGGTATGTACATAGTCAATGGTAGGCTTTGAGGAGACTCCTATGGTAGGTACACCTACAGCTCTGTCGCACGCTGGGTCTGTACATAGTCAATGGTAGGCTTTGAGGAGACTCCTATGGTAGGTACTCCTACAGCTCTGTCAGATGCTGGGTATGTACATAGTCAATGGTAGGCTTAGAGGGGACTCCTATGGTAGGTACACCTACAGCTCTGTCGGACGCTGGGTCTGTACATAGTCAATGGTAGGCTTTGAGGAGACTCCTATGGTAGGTACACCTATAGCTCATCTCTTGGCAGTAGTACTGTAGACTACTTTATCACTGACCTCAAACCCAGAGTCTCTCAGAGCGTTCACAGTCAGTCCACTGACACCCCTATCAGATCACAGCAAAATCACAGTCTACTTGAACAGAGCAATACTCAATCATCTAAGCCAAAGGAACTGAGTAATTAAATGTAAATGTAAATGAGGCATCAAAGCCAAAAACAATTAGGCAACAACAAACTAAATAGTACCCGCAAAACACCAGTCTCAACGTCAACAGTGAAGAGGCGACTCCAGGAAGCTGGCCTTCTAGGCAGAGTTGTAAAAAAAAAAAGCCATATCTCAGACTGGCCAATAAAAATAAAAGATTAAGATGGGCAAAAGAACACAGACACTGGACAGAGGAACTCTGCCTAGAAGGCCGGCATCCCGGAGTCGCCTCTTCACTGTTGACATTGAGACTGGTGTTTTGTGGGTAATATTTAATGAAGCTGCCAGTTGAGGACTTGTGAGGCGTCTGTTTCTCGACTCAGAAAAAGGTTGGTGACCACTGCAGTAAATCGTATCCACATAAAGTGTTACCGCTGTTTTCAATAACTCATCCAATTAGGTATTTTTCTGCACAGATTCTGTCAGACCTGGGCCCTGACAGACCTGGGCCCTGACAGACCTGGGCCTTGACAGACCTGGTCCCTGACAGACCTGGGCCCTGACAGACCTGGGCCCTGACAGACCTGGGCCTTGACAGACCTGGGCCCTGACAGACCTGGGCCCTGACAGACCTGGGCCTTGACAGACCTGGGCCCTGACAGACCTGGGCCCTGATAGACCTGGGCCCTGACAGACCTGGGCCTTGACAGACCTGGGCCCTGACAGACCTGGGCCCTGACAGACCTGGGCCCTGACAGACCTGGGCCTTGACAGACCTGGGCCCTGACAGACCTGGGCCCTGACAGACCTGGGCCCTGATAGACCTGGGCCCTGACAGACCTGGGCCTTGACAGACCTGGGCCCTGACAGACCTGGGCCCTGATAGACCTGGGCCCTGACAGACCTGGGCCCTGATAGACCTGGGCCCTGACAGTAAATCTCAGTCAGACAAAAATAATGGTGTTCCAAAAAAAGGTCCAGTCGCCTGGACCACGAATACAAATTCCATCTAGACACCGTTTCCCAAGAGCAGATATTCCCAAACTGGGGTTATGCCGTCGAAGTACGCCAAATAAAAATGTGATTCATATTTAAAAATTATTTTTTCTCCAAACAGTTAATTTATGTTTTCCAACAGGTTTTAAAGGTTTTATTCTCTCTTGAGTCGACTCGTTTCAATGCCAAAACTAAATTCAAACCATGTAGTGGTCAGTGAAATAACAACACAATGTCAAATACAGGAAGCCTAGTCAAATAATTAACATCCAATCACATTAACCGTTACTCTCTCGGGGGAATTCCACTAACGGTCCGTATGGAGCCAAACGTAGCTGCTGCTCTTTCTGTTTGCTCGAAAATGGATACATGGTTAAACAAAGTAAGGCCCACATCCATAGAGACACATACCAGCTCTACTGGTAGTACTGCTACTAGTACTACACCTGTTACTACCAGCAGTACTACACCTGCTACTACCAGCAGTACTACACCTGCTACTACCAGCAGTACTACACCTGCTACTACCAGCAGTACTACACCTGCTACTACCAGCAGTATTACACCTGCTACTACCAGCAGTACTACACCTGCTACTACCAGCAGTACTACACCTGCTACTACCATCAGTACTACACCTGCTACTACCATCAGTACTACACCTGCTACTACCAGCAGTATTACACCTGCTACTACCAGCAGTACTACACCTGCTACTACCAGCAGTACTACACCTGCTACTACCAGCAGTACTACACCTGCTACTACCAGCAGTACTACACCTGCTACTACCAGCAGTACTACACCTGCTACTACCATCAGTACTACACCTGCTACTACCAGCAGTACTACACCTGCTACTACCAGCAGTACTACACCTGCCACTACCAGCAGTACTACACCTGCCACTACCAGCAGTACTACACCTGCTACTACCAGCAGTACTGCACCTGCTACTACCAGCAGTACTGCACCTGCTACTACCAGCAGTACTACACCTGCTACTACCAGCAGTACTACACCTGCTACTACCAGCAGTACTACACCTGCCACTACCAGCAGTACTACACCTGCTACTACCAGCTGTACTACACCTGCTACTACCAGCAGTACTACACCTGCTACTACCAGCAGTACTACACCTGCTACTACCAGCAGTACTACACCTGCTACTACCAGCAGTACTACACCTGCTACTACCAGCAGTACTACACCTGCCACTACCAGCAGTACTACACCTGCCACTACCAGCAGTACTACACCTGCCACTGCCAGCAGTACTACACCTGCCACTGCCAGCTGTACTACACCTGCCACTGCCAGCAGTACTACACCTGCTACTACCAGCAGTACTACACCTGCTACTACCAGCAGTACTACACCTGCTACTACCAGCAGTACTACACCTGCCACTACCAGCAGTACTACACCTGCCACTACCAGCAGTACTACACCTGCCACTACCAGCAGTACTACACCTGCCACTGCCAGCAGTACTACACCTGCTACTACCAGCAGCACTACACCTGCTACTACCAGCAGTACTGCACCTGCTACTACCAGCAGTACTACACCTGCTACTACCAGCAGTACTGCACCTGCTACTACCAGCAGTACTACACCTGCTACTACCAGCAGTACTGCACCTGCTACTACCAGCAGTACTGCACCTGCTACTACCAGCAGTACTGCACCTGCTACTACCAGCAGTACTGCACCTGCTACTACCAGCAGTACTACACCTGCTACTACCAGCAGTACTACACCTGCTACTACCAGCAGTACTGCACCTGCTACTACCAGCAGTACTGCACCTGCTACTACCAGCAGTACTGCACCTGCTACTACCAGCAGTACTGCACCTGCTACTACCAGCAGTACTGCACCTGCTACTACCAGCAGTACTGCACCTGCTACTACCAGCAGTACTACACCTGCTACTACCAGCAGTACTACACCTGCTACTACCAGCAGTACTACACCTGCTACTACCAGCAGTACTACACCTGCTACTACCAGCAGTACTGCACCTGCTACTACCAGCAGTACTACACCTGCTACTACCAGCAGTACTACACCTGTTACTACCAGCAGTACTACACCTGCTACTACCAGCAGTACTACACCTGCTACTACCAGCAGTGCTACCAGCAGTACTACACCTGTTACTACCAGCAGTACTACACCTGCCACTACCAGCAGTACTACACCTGCCACTACCAGCAGTACTACACCTGCCACTACCAGCAGTACTACACCTGCTACTACCAGCAGTACTACACCTGCCACTACCAGCAGTACTACACCTGCTACTACCAGCAGTACTGCACCTGCTACTACCAGCAGTACTGCACCTGCTACTACCAGCAGTACTACACCTGCTACTACCAGCAGTACTTCACCTGCACCTGCTACTACCAGCAGTACTACACCTGCTACTACCAGCAGTACTACACCTGCTACTACCAGCAGTACTACACCTGCCACTACCAGCAGTACTACACCTGCTACTACCAGCAGTACTGCACCTGCTACTACCAGCAGTACTGCACCTGCTACTACCAGCAGTACTACACCTGCTACTACCAGCAGTACTTCACCTGCACCTGCTAATACCAGCAGTACTACACCTGCTACTACCAGCAGTACTACACCTGCTACTACCAGCAGTATTACACCTGCTACTACCAGCAGTGCTACCAGCAGTACTACACCTGTTACTACCAGCAGTACTACACCTGCCACTACCAGCAGTACTACACCTGCCACTACCAGCAGTACTACACCTGCCACTACCAGCAGTACTACACCTGCTACTACCAGCAGTACTACACCTGCCACTACCAGCAGTACTACACCTGCTACTACCAGCAGTACTGCACCTGCTACTACCAGCAGTACTACACCTGCTATTACCAGCAGTACTTCACCTGCACCTGCTACTACCAGCAGTACTACACCTGCTACTACCAGCAGTACTACACCTGCCACTACCAGCAGTACTACACCTGCCACTACCAGCAGTACTACACCTGCTACTACCAGCAGTACTGCACCTGCTACTACCAGCAGTACTGCACCTGCTACTACCAGCAGTACTACACCTGCTACTACCAGCAGTACTTCACCTGCACCTGCTAATACCAGCAGTACTACACCTGCTACTACCAGCAGTACTACACCTGCTACTACCAGCAGTACTACACCTGCTACTACCAGCAGTACTACACCTGTTACTACCAGCAGTACTACACCTGCTACTACCAGCAGTACTACACCTGCTACTACCAGCAGTACTACACCTGCTACTACCAGCAGTACTACACCTGCTACTACCAGCAGTACTACACCTGCCACTACCAGCAGTACTACACCTGCCACTACCAGCAGTACTACACCTGCTACTACCAGCAGTACTACACCTGCTACTACCAGCAGTACTGCACCTGCTACTACCAGCAGTACTGCACCTGCTACTACCAGCAGTACTACACCTGCTACTACCAGCAGTACTGCACCTGCTACTACCAGCAGTACTGCACCTGCTACTACCAGCAGTACTACACCTGCTACTACCAGCAGTACTGTACCTGCTACTACCAGCAGTACTACACCTGCTACTACCAGCAGTACTTCACCTGCACCTGCTACTACCAGCAGTACACCTGCTACTACCAGTAGTACTACACCTGCTACTACCAGCAGTACTACACCTGTTACTACCAGCAGTACTACACCTGTTACTACCAGCAGTACTACACCTGTTACTACCAGCAGTACTACACCAGCTACTACCAGCAGTACTACACCTGCCACTACCAGCAGTACTACACCTGCTACTACCAGCAGAACTACACCTGCTACTACCAGCAGTACTACACCTGCTACTACCAGCAGTACTACACCTGCTACTACCAGCAGTACTACACCTGCTACTACCAGCAGTACTACACCTGTTACTACCAGCAGTACTACACCTGCCACTACCAGCAGTACTACACCTGCCACTACCAGCAGTACTACACCTGCCACTACCAGCAGTACTACACCTGCCACTACCAGCAGTACTACACCTGCCACTACCAGCAGTACTACACCTGCCACTACCAGCAGTACTACACCTGCCACTACCAGCAGTACTACACCTGCCACTACCAGCAGTACTACACCTGCTACTACCAGCAGTACTACACCTGCTACTACCAGCAGTACTACACCTGCTACTACCAGCAGTACTACACCTGCTACTACCAGCAGTACTACACCTGCTACTACCAGCAGTACTACACCTGCTACTACCAGCAGTACTACACCTGCTACTACCAGCAGTACTGCACCTGCTAGCAGGTGTAGTACTGCTGGTAGTAGCAGACTGCTGTGGCTCCCAGCCTGGCCCCAGTCTGAAAGAGACTTCCTCAAGTGGCTGATCAGCTCAGTGGGTCTCAGGCTGTATCCCAAACTGCACCCGTACGCTACTTTAGACCAGGGGCCCATAGAGCTTATTGCCATTCGGGATACTAGTTTAGTCTCCCCTAACCACACAATAACACTACCACCTATCCTCCTAACTTCATTGTGGGGGGGAGGTATTTCTGTCTGATGATTGAAGGAAATTGATTATCCTGAATTAGCTATGCTGTTAATTGGGGCTTGGAGGCTGGTTGTCGGTTTCTCTGCCTGGTGTCACTGTGGGAGGCACGACAAGGGAGAGTTTGGGAAGGAGGGAGAAGGATGTAGGAAGGGACAGAGAGACAGAGAGAGACGGAGGGAGGGACAGAGAGAGAGAGAGAGAGAGAGAGAGAGAGAGAGAGAGAGAGAGAGAGCCAGAGAGAGAGAAGGAAGGAAAGAAGGGGCGAGAGACAGACATAAGGTGAGACAGATATTGGGAGGGAGAGAGAGAGAGGAGAGAGAGAGAAGGAAAGAGGGGGAGAGAGAGACATAAGGAGAGAGAGGGAAGAAGAAGTAGGGAGAGGGAGAGAGGAGAGAGAAAGAGGGAGAGAAGGAGAGACAGGAGGAGAGGCAGAAATTGGGAGGGAGAGACAGAAAGAGAGAGAGGGAGAGAGAAGGAAAGAGGGAGAGAGAGAGAGACAGAAGGAAAGAGGGAGAGAGAGACATAAGGAGAGAGAGAGAAGAGGTAGGGAGAGAGAGGGAGGGACAGAGACAGAAGGAGAGGGGGAGAGGGAGAGAGACAGAAAGGGAGGGAGAGACAGAGAGGAGAGAGAGAGAGAGAAAAGGAGAGAGAGAGACAGAAGCAGAGAGAGAGACAGAAGGAGAGAAAGAGCGAGCCGGAGAGAGAGACAGAAGGAGAGAGAAGGAGAGAGAGAAGGAGAGAGAGACAGAAGGAGAGACAGAAGGAGAGAGAGAAGGAGAGAGAGAGAGAGAGAGAGAGAGAGAGAGAGACAGAAGGAGAGAGATTGGGAGGGAGAGACAGAAGGAGAGAGAGAGAGAGAGAGAGAGAGAGAGAGAGAGAGAGAGAGAGAGAGAGAGAGACAGAAGGAGACAGAGAGGGGGGGAGACATAGAAGGAGAGAGAGCGATAGAGAGGGGGGGAGGGAGGAAAAGAGAGAGAGAGAGAGGGGAGGACAGACAAAGAGAAGGAGAGAAAGAGAGAGATGGAGAAGAATAGAGACGGGGAGGCCCATCTGGGCAACGTGGGAAAGTAAGCTGCTCCCACACAGGAAGTAACACACACACAATACCGAGTGGTGTAGCAGGCTCAATAAACATTGTTCCTGAGTAGAGAGGTACATCTGGCCTGCATTAGGGAGAATCCACACTGGGACACCGAGGGGGGGAGGGGGTGTGGAGAGAACAGGAGAGGGACAGGAGAGAACAGGAGAGGGACAGGAGAGGGACAGGAGAGGGACAGGAGAGAACAGGAGAGGGACAGGAGAGAGAATCCACACTGGGACACCTAGGGGGTGGAGACAACAGGAGAGGAACAGGCGCTGTGGATATGTCTGTGTCTGTGTGTGAGAGAGAGTTTCTATGACTGGAAGTAATTGCAGGGAGTAATTGAAGTTGAAGACTTCCCTGTAGCTCAGCTGGCTTTAATGTGGCTCACAGTGGTTTACGGAGCTACCATTTCATCTTAATCACACACACACACACTCACACACACACACACACACACACACACGACAGACATCCTGAGTGAGTGTAACGCCCCTGGGAGGTAGTGGTACCCCCTCGGAGTACATAGGCCCACCCACTGGGGGAGCCAGGCCTAGCCAATCAGAATGAGTCCCCCCCCCCAAAAAAACGGCTTCATTACAGGCAGAAATACTTGTCAGTTTCATCAGCTGTCTGTGTGGCTGGTTTCAGACGGATGTGAAGGTCCAGGTCTGGCGTGGTCACACCACTCGTCCACACGACAACAGAGACGTGATCTGGTTGTCAGGCTGGTTGGACATACTGACAGATTCTCTAAAATAGGCTCCAGTATCGCTGTGCGATAGGAGTGTGACATCATAGCCCATTTAATCTCAGAGCCAATAGCAAGGCAGGTTAGAAGTGTGACATCATAAATCTATTTAATCTCAGAGCCAATACCAAGGAAGGATAGGAGTGTGACATCATAGCCTATTTAATCTCAGAGCCAATACCGAGGCAGGATAGGAGTGTGACATCATAAATCTATTTAATCTCAGAGCAAATACCAAGGCAGGATAGGAGTGACATCATAGCCCATTTCTTCTCAGAGCCAATACCAAGGCAGGATAGGAGCGTGACATCACAGTCTAGTTAATCTCACAGCCAATACCGAGGCAGGATAGGAGCGTGACATCATAGTCTATTTAATCTCAGAGCCAATACCGAGGCAGGATAGGAGTGTGACACCATAGCCCATTTAATCTCAGAGCCAATACCGAGGCAGGAAAGGAGTGTGACATCATAGTCTATTTAATCTCAGAGCCAATACCAAGGCAGGATAGGAGTGTGACATCATAAATCTATTTAATCTCAGAGCAAATACCGAGGCAGGATAGGAGTGTGACATCATAAATCTATTTAATCTCAGAGCCAATACCAAGGCAGGATAGGAGTGACATCATAGCCCATTTAATCTCAGAGCCAATACCAAGGCAGGATAGGAGTGACATCATAGCCCATTTAATCTCAGAGCCAATACCGAGGCAGGATAGGAGCGTGACATCACAGTCTAGTTAATCTCAGAGCCAATACCGAGGCAGGATAGGAGCGTGACACCATAGCCCATTTAATCTCAGAGCCAATACCAAGGCAGGTCTGATTTTATAATGGAAAACATGCATGTGTATGGCGTATGCCAAATTTATACACATCAATATTTTTGTACGTGCGTAGACTGTTCAGAAATGTAGTGTGAAATGTACACAACGATTACAAATGAGGCCCCTGGAGAAAAGAACCCCAGCTGTTTCAACAGAACAACAACACCTCTATAGAATCAGGCTTCTAATTCCATTACGGAACATTTCAACTCTATGTTCCACGATAATGTATCTTCAATGATGTTATCATTCACTCAGTGTTCTAAACATTCTAAAATGGCAACATTCCACCTCTATGTTCCACGATAATGTATCTTCATTGTTGTTAGTCATCACTCAGTGTTCTAAATAGGGTTGCACATTTTGGGGAATATTCAGAGGTGGAAACTTTCCGTGGGAATTAATGGGAATACATGGGAATTAACAAAAATATATGCAAATTAATATTATTACCATTTAAATGTATTTGTTTTTTGAATTGGATATATTTACCATATCATATGGAGACAGAAAAATAAACATTTTACCTTATCATAAGTAGACATAATTGCAAATGATTAAATCCTTCCAATAGAAATAAAATAAACAATTTAATTACAAATTGAACTTTAATTAAATGAGTTGACTCTTCACATGGGATGATTTCACTGAACAACAACTGAAAGGGAATATTGAATGATCCGTAATGATCCATCACATCTACAAAAAACCTTTTTTTTTTTTTTTTAGATTTTCAACATACATCTGTAAAATGATAGTCTAGAAACTAAAGGTTTGGTTGTCTTCCTCTCAGGCTTCCATGTCTTCTCCCTGGACCTCCTCAATGTCCACCTCTTGAACATCAGACTCTGAGGCCTCATCTTCACTGTCATTTTCCAACCTTGTTGAGGATGGCTCGTTGTCAGGCTCAAAAAGCCTCAAATTTGCCCGGATGGGCCACCAATCCCAAACAAGGACCAGTTGCGCTCTGAGGCGGCTGATGTTGGTGGGATTTGGAGGATGATGGAGGCAACAGGGGAAAGAGCCTCAGATCCACTAAGTCCCTTCCACCAGGTGGCTGATGAGATGTGTTGGTACGACTGCCATATTGTATCTCCATCCCAAAGCCCTTGCTTGGAAGTGTACTTCACCAGACTGCCATATTACATCTCCATCCTAAAGCCCTTGCTTGGAAGTGTACTTCACCAGACTGCCAAGAACCTTGCCCTCATCCAGGCCAAGGTGGCGAGACACGGTAGTGATGACGCCATAGGCCTTGTTGATCTCCGCACCAGACAGGATGCTCTCGCCAGCATACTTGGGGTCCAACATGTACGCTGTGGCGTGTATGGGCTTCAGGCAGAAGTCTTCATGCTTTTTGATGTATTTCAGAACTGCAGTTTCCTCTGCTTGGAGCAACAGTGAAGTGGGCAGGGCAGTACGGATTTCTTCTCTTACATCTGCAAGCAGAGTCTGAACATCAGACAGGATGGCATTGTCTCCCTCAATCCGTGCAATGGCTACTGCTATAGGTTTCAGGAGTTTCAGGCTGCTTACCACTCTCTCCCAAAATACTTCATCCAGGAGGATCATCTTGATAGGACTGTCCATATCAGCAGGCTGTGATATGGCCATTTCTTGGAGAGACTCCTTCCCCCCTCCAGGAGACTGTCAAACATGATGACAACACCACCCCAACGGGTGTTGCTGGGCAGCTTCAATGTGGTGCTCTTATTCTTCTCACTTTGCTTGGTGAGGTAGATTGCTGCTATAACTTGATGACCCTTCACATACCTAACCATTTCCTTGGCTCTCTTGTAGAGTGTATCCACTGTTTTCAGCGCCATGATGTCCTTGAGGAACAGATTCAATGCATGAGCAGCACAGCCAATGGGTGTGATGTGAGGGTAGGACTCCTCCACTTTAGACCAAGCAGCCTTCATGTTCGCAGCATTGTCTGTCCCCAGTGCAAATACCTTCTGTGGTCCAAGGTCATTGATTACTGCCTTCAGCTCATCTGCAATGTAGAGACCGGTGTGTCTGTTGTCCCTTGTGTCTGTGCTCTTGTAGAATACTGGTTGAGGGGTGGAGATTATGTAGTTAATTATTCCTGGCCCACGAACATTCGACCACCCATCAGAGATGATTGCAATACAGTCTGCTTTCTCCATGATTTGCTTGACCTTCACTTGAACTCTGTTGAATTCTGCATCCAGCAAATGAGTAGATAAAGCATGTCTGGTTGGAGGGGTGTATGCTGGGCGAAGAACATTCAGAAATCTCTTCCAATACACATTGCCTGTGAGCATCAGAGGTGAACCAGTTGCATACGCAGCTCGAGCAAGACATTCATCAGCATTTCTCTGACTACGTTCCTCCATTGAGTCCAAAAAACACGTCTGATTCCAGGAGGACCGTGATCTGTTGCTATCGATAAGGTGTCTGATTCATCATTTTCACCTCCAATAGAAGTAGAGGGACTTTAGTCAGAGGTTGCTTGTTGTGAGCGCTGAGGGAACTTTATGCACTTGGCCAAATGATTCTGCATCTTTGTTGCATTCTTCACATATGATTTGGCCCAGTATTAGCACATGTAGGCAGCTTTTCCTTCTACATTAGCTGCAGTGAAATGTCTCCACACATCAGATCGTGCCCGTGGCATTTTCCTGTTAAGATTAGAAAAATATGAGTCAAAAATAAAAAATACAATACCATGTACAGATAAATAGTTAAGCAGTTAGATTAAAACAACTCCTTCGTAAGATACATGTTTTAAAATGAAACATGTATGGAAACAGGTGAAGTAACACTCCTCAGTTAGCAGGCTCACGCAAGATAAAACCCACATGGTAGCAAAAACTAACAAGTAGAAAGTGTTAACGAGTTAGAAATGATTTAAACATACTTTGCTGTAGGCAATAAAATATATTCACCCCACCCAGTATTGTAATCAAAACTTACCAGAAAGCATGTCGTCCTTGGCTCAGACAGTGTAGTAGTGTGGGCTCAATAGCATCTCATTAGTGTGCAAGATCTTGAGAATCAGCTGTACATGTGATGGAAGAATGCACTGCGCATGCAGAGGGTTGCAATTCCATTGAATTGGGGGTAGTTTAACCAAAATATCCCACAAAAAAAGGTTCACTGTTATAAACTAACTTTCTTTGACGAATTTAAGCAAAATTCCCCAAATTCCAAGGCTCCATTGGAAAATTTCCGGAAAGTTTCCGACTCTTTGCAACCCCTAGTTTTAAAACATATTAAAACGACAACATTATCAGGGCTAGTAGGAGAAACACAGGCAGGAAGAAGCCCCTTTCTTTGTTCCTCGACCTCCAAAGAATTCCATACCTTATCTCAGTCAATTCAGCATTTCAGTCATATCACATCATAATCATTCCAGAATATTACTTCAAGGGGCTTTGCTGCCCGTCTTGGATGAAAGGCAGATCTGCAGACGGGCAGAGCAGTGCTCCTCACCTTGGTCTTTAAATGGAAACACAGGAGAGTGTATCTTATGTTTGCAAGCAGCAGGTAGTGTATAGCAGTTGTCCCAAATGGCACCCTATTCCTTATATAGTGCACTTACATTAGAGTAGCCCATAGTAATCTGGTCAAAAGTAGTGCACGCCGTAGGGAATAGGGTGCCATTTGGGACAACTGCATTCAGCTGGAGTTACATCCTGACCAGATATCGTCATCGTCTTTACAGACACCGTGCCATCTACATGATCTACCCCCTCCCCCTCTCCCCTTCCCCTCTCTCCCCCTCTCCCCTTCCCCCTCTCTCCCCCTCTCCCCTTCCCCCTCCCCCTCTCTCCCCTTCCCCTCCCCTCCCTCTTCCCCCTCTCTCCCTCCCCTCTCCCCTCTCTCCCTCCCCCTCTCCCCTTCCCCTCCCCCCTCCCTCCCTCCCTGTATGTACCTGCTAACACAGCAGACCGAACCTCAGGCTTCAGAACATTTAATTAAATGTTTATGGTTTCAATCCAAACATGATTACAACCCTGCCTACCTACGTTGCATTACTTCTTCTACTACCTCCCATTTTAAATCATCCCCTTTATGGCTTCAGAGAACCCAGCAGCTGTCCAACGTTAAGTTGTGCACCCAGGCAGGGCCAAGCGAGCTCAACACGACCTGACCCGACCCTCGGCCCAACCCGACCCTCGGCCCAACCCGACCCGCTCCTCCTTTGGCTCCTTACTGAGTCATGAAGGCACAGTCTGTCTCTGTGGATCTCAGTTTCCACAGTCTCTCTCCCTCAGTTTCCACAGTCTCTCTCTATGTGTATCTGTTTCCACAGTACCTCTTTCAGTTTCCACAGTACCTCTTTCAGTTTCCACAGTACCTCTTTCAGTTTCCACAGTACCTCTTTCAGTTTCCACAGTACCTCTCTCAGATTCCACAGTCTCTCTCTCAGATTCCACAGTCTCTCTCTGTGGATCTCAGTTTCCACAGTATCTCTCTCAGTTTCCACAGTCTCTCCCTCAGTTTCCACAGTCTCTCCCTCAGTTTCCACAGTCTCTCCCTCAGTTTCCACAGTCTCCCTCAGTTTCCACAGTATCTCTCTCAGTTTCCACAGTATCTCTCTCAGTTTCCACAGTATCTCTCTCAGTTTCCACAGTATCTCTCTCAGTTTCCACAGTATCTTCTCAGTTTCCACAGTATCTCTCTCAGTTTCCACAGTATATCTATCTCAGTTTCCACAGTATCTCCCTCAGTTTCCACAGTATCTCCCTCAGTTTCCACAGTATATCTCTCTCAGTTTCCACAGTATCTCCCTCAGTTTCCACAGTATCTCCCTCAGTTTCCACAGTATCTCCCTCAGTTTCCACAGTATCTCCCTCAGTTTCCACAGTATCTCCCTCAGTTTCCACAGTCTCTCTCTCTGTGGATCTCAGTTTCCACAGTATATCTCTGTTTCCAGTCTCTCTCTCAGTTTCCACAGTCTCTGTTTCCACAGTCTCTCTGTTTCCAGTCTCTCTCTCACTCCGTTTCCACAGTCTCTCTGTTTCCACAGTCTCTCTGTTTCCACAGTTTCCACAGTACCTCTTTCCGTTTCCACAGTACCTCTTTCAGTTTCCAGTCTCTCTCTCTGTTTCCACAGTCTCTCTCTCTCTGTTTCCACAGTCTCTCTCTCTCTGTTTCCACAGTCTCTCTCGCTCTAGACGTCAGTTTCCACAACCCACTGCCTTCTAATTGGCTTTACAGTATTACAACCCATAAGCTGGGAAACTGAGGACACACAATGGCACCAGGTGAGCTATATTGCCAATCTCAGCACATCAATCCAGGCTACTGTACATCCACTGGACCAGTAAGATGAGAGTTGTGTCTGAGACAGTGAGCAGTTTACCATAGGGCACGGAATGGCCCCGCATGGCCAGTCTAGTGGCACTGACCCTCTTCACTACATAATTAAAGAAAGCTGGAATTGGAATGTGTAAAGCAGTGTTTCTCATTTCTGTCTGGTGCTGTTGTAATGGAGGCCATTTTGTGCCCTTTGGTCCTCTACACTAGTGTTTCTTAAATCCTGGTCCACAGGACCTAAAAAGGGTTACACATTTTTGTTTTGGCCCGAGCACTAACAGACCTGATTCACATCAAAGTCTTAATGATGAGTGGATAAGTTAAATCAGGTGTGTAGTGCCAGGCCAAAAAACTAAAACGTGCACCTATTTTAGGTCCCCTGGACCAGGATTTAAGAAACACTAGTGTAGAGGACCAAAGGGCACAAAATGGCGCCCCTGGGCAATCTGTTGCACTAACCATTATATTACAAGAGCACCAGTCAGCCGTGTCTTAGGAAGGACATGTCTTGGCAGCGGTGCATCATGTAATACACCAGAGGGCACGTAATGGCGCCCAAGGGAAATAAACTCCACTACCATATGAAGATATGGCAAGTGCACACAGTTTAACGAACGGAGGGCACAAAATGGATCCCATGGGGAGGGGGTTGCCGTGATGCCCATTAAAACAGTACCAGAGGACTGTGTCAATCTCTCTAGAGCTGAGCCCCGGCCCAAATCCTCAGTGATATCAGTGGGTGCGTCTCAAATGACGCCATATTCCTTATTAAAGTGCACTACTTCTGAGCAGGTCCCATAGGGCTCTGGTCAAAAGTAGTGCACTACGTAGGGAATAGGGTCCCATAGGGCTCTGGTCAAAACTAGTGCACTGTGTAGGGAATAGGGTCCCATTGGGCTAGGGCTCTGGTCAAAAGTAGTGCACTATGTAGGGAATAGGGTCCCATAGAGCTCTGGTCAAAAGTAGTGCACTATGTAGGGAATAGGGTCCCATAGAGTTCTGGTCAAAAGTAGTGCACTATGTAGGGAATAGGGTCCCATAGGGCTCTGGTCAAAAGTAGTGCACTACGAAGGGAATAGGGTCCCATAGGGCTCTTGTCAAAAGTAGTGCACTACGAAGGGAATAGGGTCCCATAGGGCTCTGGTCAAAAGTAGTGCACTATGTAGGGAATAGGGTCCCATAGGGCTCTTGTCAAAAGTAGTGCACTACATAGGGAATAGGGTGCCATTTGGGACGTATAGGGTTTATAAAAGCAGTGGGGTTTTTTTTTCACTAAGACTATGGCAACCTGCTTGGTTGAGAAAATACTTTCTACTAATTACAAAAGGCATTTATTGGAAACTGGTTAGTAAGCGGAAACAGATAGTCGGATACCAGACATCTTGAGTCTGGACTGTTTTGCTAAACAGCAACCTTGGATATTAAAGTGCAGTGAAGGTCAAAGCCCTCTCTAGATGCAGTCAGCAAGGATAAACCACAACAAAGCCTTTGATAATGGTATGGCTCTCCGCAGCCTGGACGCGCAGCCTGGACGCGCAGCCTGGTCGCGCAGCCGGGTGGCAGCCTGGTCGTGCAGCCGGGTGGCAGCCTGGTCGCGCAGCCCGGTCGCGCTGCCTGGTCGCGCAGCCTGGTCCTGTCATATTGCACTAGTCATACTTGCTGTTTGCTAGTTCGCTAGTGGAAGGAAAGTACCATCTCATAAACCCTGACAGACAGAACACCAATATGACTGTTATTCTTTGATAAGAAAGAACTAGAGGATAACAGGGTTTACACTGAACACAAGTAGAAACTCAACATGTAAAGTGTTGGTCCCATGTTTCATGAGCTGAAATAAAATATCTCCGATATATTCCATACGAACAAAAAGTTTCTCTATTCCCTATCTAGTGCACTACTTTTGACCAGAGCCCTATGGGACCCTATTCCCTTCGTAGTGCACTACTTTTGACCAGAGCCCTATGGGACCCTATTCCCTACATAGTGCACTACTTTTGACCAGAGCCCTATGGGACCCTATTCCCTTCGTAGTGCACTACTTTTGACCCGAGCCCTATGGCACCCTATTCCCTACATAGTGCACTACTTTTGACCAGAGCCCTATGGGACCCTATTCCCTACGTAGTGCACTACTTTTGTGCCATTTGGGGCGCATTGGGTTTATAAGGCACTGCTTTATTGTTTTCATTAAGACGATAGCAACTTGCCTGGGTTGAGAAACAACTTGCTGATGATTGTGAAATCCATAGATTAGGGACTATTCCTTTATTTCAATTGACTGATTTCGTTATGTGAACTATTAGTCAGTAAAAACCTTTGAAATTGTTCCATGTTGCATTTATATTTTTGGTTCAGAATACATTTGAGATTTAGGCAAGCTGTTGGCTACAAAAGTTCCAAGACAATAACATTGGACTGAACAGGAGCTAAAATGGTTTGATCATTTGAACATCTGGTGCCAACATGGAGGACAGTTTGCCAACCTCTGTACTTTATAGCTTCGCCCCAAATGGCACCCTATTCCCTATATAGTGCACTACTTTTGACCTTCATTTCTCAGAACAAGAATAGACTGACGAGTTTCAGAAGAAAGGTCTTTGTTTCTGGCCATTTTGAGCATGTAATCGAACCCACAAATGCTGATGCTCCAGATACTCAACTAGTCTAAAGAAGGACAGTTTTATTGCTTCTTTAATCAGAACAACAGTTGTCAGCTGTGCTAACATAATTGCAAAAGGGTTTTCTAATGATCAATTAGCCTTTTAAAAAGATAAACTTGGATTAGCTAACACAACGTGCCATTGGAACACAGGAGTGATGGTTGCTGATAATGGGCCTCTGTACGCCTATGTAGATATTCCATTAAAAAAAAAAAATCAGCCGTTTCCAGCTACAATAGTGATTTACAACATTAACAATGTCTACACTGTATTTCTGATTAATTTGATGTTATTTTAAAATGGACAAAAAAAAAAAAAAAGTGCTTTTCTTTCAAAAACAAAGACATTTCAAAGTGACACCCAAACTTTTGAACGGCAGTGTAGATAATATCTAACAAGAAGAAGAGTGAGGGAAGAAAGATGAAATAACGATGCACATTCTGTCTGAATGACTCAAGTCTACAGCTACAGCATTCTTGGTACATAAACATGCAGGAAGATTGTTACATGATGACCCAACCAGACGCACTTGTGCACCATCGTGCGCCATGTCGATTTTGTCCGTCCCACACCAGACGCGATCTGGACACACAGGTTGAAATATCAAAACTAACTCTTAAACCAACTATACGAATTTTCGCGACAGGTCAAAAAAACATTAAACATTTATGGCTAGCTAGCTTGCTGTTGCTAGCTAATTTGTCATGGGATTTAAACATTGGGTTGTTATTTTACCTGAAATGCACAAGGTCCTCTACTCCGACAATGAATCAATCCACTGACAAAAGGGTGAACTGAGTTTGTTTCTAGTAATCTCTCCTCCTTCAAGCTTCATCTTCTTCTTCTTTGTACTTTATATGGCGGTTGGCAACCAACTTTAAGGTGCATTACCACCACCAACTGGACTGGAGTAGCGGACCTCAGTTCATCTATCAATCACCCACGTGGGTATATGCTCCTAACAACCAATGAGGAGACGGCACGTGGGTACATGCTCCTAACAACCAATGAGGAGACGGCACGTGGGTACATGCTCCTAACAACCAATGAGGAGATGGCACGTGGGTATATGCTCCTAACAACCAATGAGGAGATGGCACGTGGGGTATATGCTCCTAACAACCAATGAGGAGATGGCACGTGGGGTATATGCTCCTAACAACCAATGAGGAGATGGCACGTGGGGTATATGCTCCTAACAACCAATGAGGAGATGGCACGTGGGTATATGCTCCTAACAACCAATGAGGAGATGGGACGTGGGTATACGCTCCTAACAACCAATGAGGAGATGGGACGTGGGTATACGCTCCTAACAACCAATGAGGAGATGGGAGAGGCGGGACTTGCATCACGTCAACAGTCACAAACAGAACCAAGTTCTGGTTGAAGCTGGTTGAAGCTGGTTGAAGCTGGTTGAAGCTGGTTGAAGCGTGTGGTGGTGGTGAGAAACATGTTGACTTTACTGTGAACGTCACTTTTCCAAGAAAGTTGAGAAATCAAAAAAAAAAAAAAGGACTAGTCATTAGATTAAAATGTTTTTTAAAAATATATGATTTCTGGTAAAACCTCACAGTTCCTGCACTTACAAGTCTGTTGCTTCCGATTCAACTCAAAAGTGGACGATAACACAGAGGTGTGTGTGTGTGTGTGTGTGTGTGTGTGTGTGTGTGTGTGTGTGTAGGGAGAGGACAGAAGAGAGGAAAAAGAGAGACTCATTTTATGAATCTGTAAAGGAAGCTACCCATCACAATATACTCTCCCACACAGAACCACTGACTGATGACGATAATGAAGTTAACGATAAATAATTTTTACAGTCCACACTGACCCACTAACACGGAAAAGCGGTGACGCTTCTTACACGAATTCCAGATCTATGACGTCTTCCTGTAGACCAACGGGAGGGCAAGCAGACTAATAATTTGACACACAAAGCTTTGAACGGGGGGAAGGTATTTTAAGAGAAATGAGCTGCTCTGAAAAAGACAGCTCCAAGGGCATTGTAGGAGACAGCAGGACACGCAGACACACAGTCACAGACAACACACGATAGGTCAAGATGTGGTACGATTGAAAATTAAATCTCTTTCACTGTTCGTTCACCATTCCCAAATAACCCCCATGGGGCCTGCTCTAAAGTAGTGACTATACCTAGACCCTCCTATTGGCTACACTACACCTAGACCCTCCTCCTATTGGCTACACTACACCTAGACCCTCCTCCTATTGGCTACACTATACCTAGACCCTCCTATTGGCTACACTCCACCTAGACCCTCCTATTGGCTACACTATACCTAGACCCTCCTATTGGCTACACTACACCTAGACCCTCCTCCTATTGGCTACACTACACCTAGACCCTCCTCCTATTGGCTACACTATACCTAGACCCTCCTCCTATTGGCTACACTACACCTAGACCCTCCTCCTGTTGGCTACACTATACCTAGACCCTCCTCCTATTGGCTACACTCCACCTAGACCCTCCTCCTATTGGCTACACTATACCTAGACCCTCCTCCTATTGGCTACACTATACCTAGACCCTCCTCCTATTGGCTACACTATACCTAGACCCTCCTCCTATTGGCTACACTATACCTAGACCCTCCTATTGGCTACACTACACCTAGACCCTCCTCCTATTGGCTACACTACACCTAGACCCTCCTCCTATTGGCTACACTATACCTAGACCCTCCTCCTATTGGCTACACTATACCTAGACCCTCCTCCTATTGGCTACACTATACCTAGACCCTCCTCCTGTTGGCTACACTATACCTAGACCCTCCTCCTATTGGCTACACTCCACCTAGACCCTCCTCCTATTGGCTACACTACACCTAGACCCTCCTCCTGTTGGCTACACTATACCTAGACCCTCCTCCTATTGGCTACACTCCACCTAGACCCTCCTCCTATTGGCTACACTATACCTAGACCCTCCTCCTATTGGCTACACTATACCTAGACCCTCCTATTGGCTACACTACACCTAGACCCTCCTCCTATTGGCTACACTACACCTAGACCCTCCTCCTATTGGCTACACTACACCTAGACCCTCCTCCTATTGGCTACACTATACCTAGACCCTCCTCCTATTGGCTACACTCCACCTAGACCCTCCTCCTATTGGCTACACTCCACCTAGACCCTCCTCCTATTGGCTACACTATACCTAGACCCTCCTCCTATTGGCTACACTATACCTAGACCCTCCTCCTATTGGCTACACTACACCTAGACCCTCCTATGGCTACACTCCACCTAGACCCTCCTCCTGTTGGCTACACTATACCTAGACCCTCCTCCTATTGGCTACACTCCACCTAGACCCTCCTCCTATTGGCTACACTACACCTAGACCCTCCTCCTATTGGCTACACTCCACCTAGACCCTCCTCCTATTGGCTACACTACACCTAGACCCTCCTCCTATTGGCTACACTATACCTAGACCCTCCTCCTATTGGCTACACTATACCTAGACCCTCCTCCTATTGGCTACACTATACCTAGACCCTCCTCCTGTTGGCTACACTATACCTAGACCCTCCTCCTATTGGCTACACTATACCTAGACCCTCCTCCTATTGGCTACACTATACCTAGACCCTCCTATTGGCTACACTATACCTAGACCCTCCTCCTATTGGCTACACTACACCCAGACCCTCCTCCTATGGCTACACTACACCTAGACCCTCCTCCTATTGGCTACACTACACCTAGACCCTCCTCCTATTGGCTACACTATACCTAGACCCTCCTCCTATTGGCTACACTCCACCTAGACCCTCCTCCTATTGGCTACACTATACCTAGACCCTCCTCCTATTGGCTACACTATACCTAGACCCTCCTCCTATTGGCTACACTACACCTAGACCCTCCTCCTTTGGCTACACTATACCTAGACCCTCCTCCTGGCTACACTACACCTAGACCCTCCTCCTATTGGCTACACTACACCTAGACCCTCCTCCTATTGGCTACACTATACCTAGACCCTCCTCCTGGCTACACTATACCTAGACCCTCCTCCTATTGGCACACTATACCTAGACCCTCCTCCTATTGGCTACACTACACCTAGACCCTCCTCCTGGCTACACTCCACCTAGACCCTCCTCCTATTGGCTACACCTATACCTAGACCCTCCTCCTATTGGCTACACTATACCTAGACCCTCCTCCTATTGGCTACACTATACCTAGACCCTCCTCCTATTGGCTACACTATACCTAGACCCTCCTCCTATTGGCTACACTATACCTAGACCCTCCTCCTATTGGCTACACTATACCTAGACCCTCCTGCTATTGGCTACACTATACCTAGACCCTCCTCCTATTGGCTACACTATACCTAGACCCTCCTCCTATTGGCTACACTATACCTAGACCCTCCTCCTATTGGCACACTCCACCTAGACCCTCCTCCTATTGGCTACACTATACCTAGACCCTCCTCCTATTGGCTACACTCACACCTAGACCCTCCTCCCATTGGCTACACTACACCTAGACCCTCCTCCTATTGGCTACACTATACCTAGACCCCTCCTCCTGTTGGCTACACTATACCTAGACCCTCCTCCTATTGGCTACACTCCACCTAGACCCTCCTCCTATTGGCTACACTATACCTAGACCCTCCTCCTATTGGCTACACTATACCTAGACCCTCCTCCTATTGGCTACACTCCACCTAGACCCTCCTCCTATTGGCTACACTCCACCTAGACCCTCCTCCTATTGGCTACACTCCACCTAGACCCTCCTCCTATTGGCTACACTATACCTAGACCCTCCTCCTATTGGCTACACTATACCTAGACCCTCCTCCTATTGGCTACACTACACCTAGACCCTCCTCCTATTGGCTACACTATACCTAGACCCTCCTGCTATTGGCTACACTATACCTAGACCCTCCTCCTATTGGCTACACTATACCTAGACCCTCCTCCTATTGGCTACACTACACCTAGACCCTCCTCCTATTGGCTACACTATACCTAGACCCTCCTCCTATTGGCTACACTATACCTAGACCCTCCTCCTATTGGCTACACTCCACCTAGACCCTCCTCTATTGGCTACACTATACCTAGACCCTCCTCCTATTGGCTACACCTATACCTAGACCCTCCTCCTATTGGCTACACTATACCTAGACCCTCCCTCCCATTGGCTACACTCCACCTAGACCCTCCTCCTATTGGCTACACTATAGCTAGACCCTCCTCCTGTTGGCTACACTACACCTAGACCCTCCCTCCTATTGGCTACACTACACCTAGACCCTCCTCCTATTGGCTACACTCCACCTAGACCCTCCTCCTATTGGCTACACTCACCTAGACCCTCCTCCTATTGGCTACACTCCACCTAGACCCTCCTCCTTTGGCCACACTATACCTAGGCCCTCCTCCTATTGGCTACACTCCACCTAGACCCTCCTCCTATTGGCTACACTCCACCTAGACCCTCCTCCTATTGGCTACACTCCACCTAGACCCTCCTCCTATTGGCTACACTATACCTAGACCCTCCTCCTATTGGCTACACTCCACCTAGACCCTCCTCCTATTGGCTAACACTATACCCAGACCCTCCTCCTGTTGGCTACACTATACCTAGACCCTCCTCCTATTGGCTACACTACACCTAGACCCTCCTCCTATTGGCTACACTATACCTAGACCCTCCTCCTATTGGCTACACTATACCCAGACCCTCCTCCTATTGGCTACACTACACCTAGACCCTCCTCCTATTGGCTACACTACACCTAGACCCTCCTCCTATTGGCTACACTATACCTAGACCCTCCTCCTTGGCTACACTATACCTAGACCCTCCTCCTATTGGCTACACTATACCTAGACCCTCCTCCTATTGGCTACACTATACCTAGACCCTCCTCCTATTGGCTACACTACACCTAGACCCTCCTCATTGGCCACACTATACCCAGACCCTCCTCCTATCTGGCTACACTCCACCTAGACCCTCCTCCTATTGGCTACACTATACCTAGACCCTCCTCCCATTGGCCACACTATACCTAGACCCTCCTCCTATTGGCTACACTACACCTAGACCCTCCTCCTATTGGCTACACTATACCTAGACCCTCCTCCTGCTACACTATACCTAGACCCTCCTCCTATTGGCTACACTATACCTAGACCCTCCTCCTATTGGCTACACTATACCTAGACCCTCCTCCTGGCTACACTACACCTAGACCCTCCTCCTATTGGCTACACTATACCTAGACCCTCCTCCTATTGGCTACACTACACCCAGACCCTCCTCCTATTGGCTACACTCCACCTAGACCCTCCTCCTATTGGCTACACTCCACCCAGACCCTCCTCCTATTGGCTACACTACACCTAGACCCTCCTCCTATTGGCTACACTATACCCAGACCCTCCTCCTGGCTACACTATACCCAGACCCTCCTCCTATTGGCTACACTACACCCAGACCCTCCTCCCTATTGGCTACACTCCACCTAGACCCTCCTCCTATTGGCTACACTCCTAGGCCCTCCTCCTATTGGCTACACTATACCTAGACCCTCCTCCCATTGGCTACACTATACCTAGACCCTCCTCCTAGGCTACACTCCACCTAGACCCTCCTCCTATTGGCTACACTATACCTAGACCCTCCTCCTATTGGCTACACTCCACCTAGACCCTCCTCCTATTGTGCCACTACACCTAGATCGTCAACGATACAGGCCCAGAGTCAGGACCAACCATAGGCCTGTACACCACCCAGGACCCAAAACAGCCGATCAGAGGAGATAGTGCTGAGCGATTCATCACTTTACAAAAACAGCTACTTGAATTCCATTTAGTTCTTTTCTTTTTCTTTCTGATAGCTCACTCGTGTTTAGAGATAAATCAGATTTAGCCTGAACTGTGATGTTG
>NW_025547071.1:185000-201959 GCF_905237065.1 Salmo salar | reverse complement strand
GTCAGGAGGAGGCACAGGTCGCCCAGGCGTTTCCACAGGAGCTCAGATGGCACGCACAGGCCTCTGAGACAGGCCTCTGCACCACACCCCATTTCCAGGCTCACCGTTGACCACTCCGGCATCACACCCAGGCACCACAGGCGCCTGGAGGCACTAATAGGGCTCTCTGGGAGTGGGTTTTACAGGTGCCATACGCACAGCCTGGGAGTGGCACGACAGGGGCCTGGGAGGCACCACAGGCCTGTATAGCGCACAGGCCCACAGGTCTCCGAGGTACGCATGTGGCTCAGGCCCATTGTGCCTCAGAGGCCACAGGCCACGCCAGGATTTATCAGCCCTCCGGGCACCAGGCCTGAGTGGCACTCCACAGTGCTCCGCCTACACAAGCCTCGGGAGGGCGATCTCCAACAGGTCAGATGGCACAGCCAGAGTGCCAGGCCTGGAAACAGGCCTGGGAGGAAGACGACAGGGGCTCACCAGCAGACCATCAGGCTCTCGGGCATCAGCAGTCCATCAGCTCGGGAGGGACGCACAGGCCTGGGAGAAACACCAGCAGATGTCCAACAGGCCCGGGAGATGGAGACAGGCTCAGAGGTGACACTCATCCGCGCACCAGGGTGCCTGGGGGCACAATGCCTTCATCGTTATCCACAGGCTCTGGAGGAGATTCAGGCCTCCACCATCCAACAGTTCTGGGAGGTGATTTATGTGTTTCCGGGAGAGACTCAGGTTTCACCAGCAGACCATTGTGGCTTCAACATTTCGATGTCTATTATTCTACTTGTATCCATCAATAGATATAACAGGCTCTACCGTTCTGTGTTCTCCGGGAGTATTTCTCATCAGCAGATTCATTATAAGTTTGAGTATATCTATTGCTTTCTTCCAGATCTGGGCACTAGGCTCATTTAGGTTTCCGAGGCACCACAGGTTTCACCAGTTACATTCACAGGGCCACCTGCCTGGAGGCATTTACAGGCCTGGGAGCAACTCCGGGAGTGCAGCCACACCTCCGGGAGGCACCATCAGGCACCCAACATGGTCTGGGAGTGGCACTCAGCCCCGGGAGTCGCCCTTGGGAGTGGCACACAGGCTCGGGAGACCCACAGTCTGGGAGTGGCACGGGAGGACACTATCAGGGCCCTGGGGTGGCGCCACGGCCCAAAACAGGCCTCCGGGAGGACCACAGGCCCGGGATAGCACGACAGGCCTGGGAGGGCACTATCAGTGCTCCCGGGAGTGGACTCCACAGGCCCCAGAGTACTAGGCCTCCGGGGCGCCACAGGGGCCTGGGAGGAGCACAGCCTGGGGAGGGAAGTGTTCACCAGGCCTGGGAGAGTACCATTGCAAATTGGGAGAGACTGACAGGGGTCCGTAGCAGGCCAGGCCTGGGGAGTGCACCATTGTTCGTGGCCCACGTGTCTCGGGAGTGGCGCCATCAGGGGCCCGTAGGCACCACGTGTGCCCCGTAGGTCAGAGGCCATTACGCCATTAGGCTCAGGAGTGGCACTATTGCCTGGAGGGCACGCAGGCCTGGGAGTGGCATCAGGGGCTCCCGGGAGGCACGCCAGAGTGGGCATGGGGAGGTACCCATGAGTACCACAGGCCCCGCAGGTGTTCGTGCCCGCAGCGGCACCAGGCCCGGGAGCCCATCAGGCGATGGCACAGGGCTCGGGCACCAGGCCTGCAGAGAACAGGGCCTCTCGGGATGGCACACAGTGGGCTCCAGATCAGGTCAGAGGGCAACTGAGGGCCTGTCAGGGGCCCTTGCGATATGCGTCAGAAAGGAAGAGACAGTGACTTTCAGATTTGGATAGACTTTGATTCACAGTAGGGCCTGACCTGATTCATGACTGAAGAACTCTATTCTGCTTGCAGGTGTTGTGTCTGTTCGCCTGCTGAGCTGTTGTTCACTATGTTAACCATATGTATGTTCATTGGTTTCTGATTCCAACAACACAATTACACAGTCACTCGTTCACTGTCTCTTCTTCCTTCATCCTTCATTTCTCTTCCTTCTCTAGATATTGACCAAAGGTTTCATCCTCAGCCTTTCCTTCCTTAGACATGGGACTGTGGCTGGTCTCATCATCCCCTCAAGCTCTTTCCTCTTCAGACACATCGTGGCTGACATCTCGTTCTTCCTCTCTAGACATAGACCACACTTTACTCTTCTTCATCCTCGTTCTCTCTTCCCTTCCTCTTCCAGACATTGATCAGGCTGGCGCCTCTACTTCATCCTCTTCTCTCTCTTTCTCTCTAGGGATCAGGTTGGTTTTCACTTCTTCTCATCTCTTTCATTTTCCTCTCTCTTTCTAGACATGATCTTCACTTCTTTCTCATAAATGAGCTACCTTCATTCAGAGACTGTGAGCTAACTAGAAGAATAAAACCATTGTCACACCACTGACCGGTACTTAATGCTTCAGTTGCTAGTATTCAACCTCATAGAATGTGCTTGATCCTGACAGATCTGAAACCCAGATTGCCAATGATATTTTACCAGGTAATAGCGTAGTTGTTCATAACAGATCTAGCCCAGCTTATCACGCTTGCCCTAGGAAATGGTTAACATGGTGAATGTTGTATTAGAATGTTCACAACAGAATGTTGTAAACGTTTCCGTCAATGTTAGAACAACGCCCACAACAGAATGTTTGATCAACGTCATCAACAGAATGTTGCGGTAACGCAGTTTCACAGAATGTTGAAGAATGCCCAATAATGGCATGACTTGAACAGATCGCGTTTTCAGCATTGCAGTTTTCACTGATTGCTTTGTAGTGGTCAGGTGTGTGTGCAGTGTGTGTGTGTGTGTGTGTGTGTGTGTGTGTGTGTGTGTGTGTGTGTGTGTGTGTGTGTGTGTGTGTGTGTGTGTGTGTGTGTGCAGAGGCCTGCAGTATAACAACATTTAGGAGGATTGAGAGGTTACCTTCCAGTAGTCATTCATTTAACTTGGTGAGTATTAGCCATACTTCCTCTGTGACATCTTACTTCAGTATTTACTCTCTGTAATTACTTCACTTGCATTTGCTTCCTTTCAGAATACTTTTGTTTCTGTGAATATTTTTGTTTCTGTGAGTATACTGTTTATTTATGCATTTATTTCATTTCGTGAATATTTCATTTCATTTTCAGTCAGTATTTCCTTGGTTTTCAATGTATTTTACTTTCTGTATTTACAGTCTGTTTAGTATTGTGGTTACTTTCGTGAATATTTCATTTTCCAGAGTATATTGCCATTTTCTGTATCATTTTATTTTCTGTCAGAATACTTCTTTCGTATTAGCATTTCTTTGTTATTTTCTCTGTCAGAATATTTACTTTCTTCGTGAATATTGTTTTATTTCACTGTATCATTTCTTACTTCAGAATATTTTTACTGTTAAGCCATTTTCAGGAACACAGCTTATTTTCGTGAACATTGTTTACTATCAATACTATTTCGTATCATTGCTTATTTTCAGAATACTTATTTTCAAAACAGTATTACTTGTTTTCTTTGTGAATAGCATTGCGAAAGAGTCAACAGCTATTTCGTACATTTATTTGTAATAGCTTGATTTTCAGAGCATAATGTTACCTTCAGAATATTGTTTCATTCTTCAGAATATTTCTTTATTTCAGTCAGTATATTTTTCTCACACATCAAATTGCCGTTTATCATTGTTATTTCAACAGATAGTATATTCAAACACAATACTCGACACGATTGTATTCATCGACGGACAGATCTTCATATATTCTTCTTACATCGCTGATATTCAGTACGCCAAAATAAACTCCAGTTTGGGTAACACAACAGTAAAAGTACGCAGGTGGAAGACGAGGTTGGGAGCCCCTAGAAAGGCCGAAACCTGTGAAGAGGTCTCAGAGAGGAACCAGGCTAAGAGGTGCCAGTTCCCAGGCCGGTGGACACATGGTCAAGATAAACAAATGTTCATAATGACCAGCACATCAGTCAATACATCACAGTGTTGTGTAGAGGGTGCAATAGTCAGCACTCACAAATACGTTGGCTAGCCGATCACCAGAGTTTACGCTTCTCGTTAAACTTCAGAAGAGTTGAAAACAGCAGGTGTCTGGGCATGTCTTCATAGTCACAGAACAGTCATGAGGCAGAATCAGCTGAAATTGAGCAGCAAGCATGGCCAGGCGGAGCCGGGACAGTCAACACAGAGTCTGAGGCATGGCTCAGGCTCAGTGGTCGAGAGAAAGAAAGAAAAGATCAGAGAGAAGATATTTACCTTCCTCAGACGCCAGCCAACACGCGGTTTAAATACAAATACCAAAATGCTATAACTTCACCTTCAAATATGCTTAATTATTTTGCACAGGCACTCGTGCTGGTCACCACAGTCCATTTCTCGTGCAGCAGCCACAGCCAGCAAAACACAGATTGATGCTTCAGAGAGGCTCGCCAAAACACACAGTTGTTGCAGTTATATAACACAAAATTAAACCAGTTAAGGTACACACCTTGATGATCTCGTCGATGACTTCTCTTAGACATTATGTTACAATATTGCATGTTTTGTTCAATCGTTCATTTATTAAAACCGTGCTTATTGGGTAAGATGTTGTAATTCAAGAGTGTCATCGCTAAACTTCTCGCGAATTTGTTTAATACTTCTTCATTTCCATTAACGCTCACAGTCACATACTATTTCAAATTATAGATACAACTTTTTATAATACGTCAGATTACTAGAAACATTATATTATTTGAAAGATAATGTTAATAATGCTGTTATTTCGACACTTAATTAAATACCACAACTCAGACATTTATTATAAGAAAATGATTGCCAGCTCTTCACGAATGTATCCTGTGACTAACAAATGTTGTGCTTGGTTCCAAACAATTCATACAACACTGCTTACTATAATTATGCCACCAGAGACGCCGCGAAAAATTGCACAAAGAAAATTATACACTCCACATTCACAAGACAACAAACGTGCCATTAAATCATTTACGTTATTTTCCGCAAAATACGATAATATGTTCTGTTCACATTTAATATTCAAAGCAGCCGAAAAGAAATGAGAATTTTCATGAATCGCATTCCAAACACGTTCCAAGACCACCACAACAGAGCTGTAGCTTTCATCAGAGACAGCAGACACTCTTACACACTTTCTTCGAGAGCTGTTTGTTTCAGAAAATGTCACAGAGATGCTGTATTGACATGTTAGCATGATAAACAAACAGACAGGGACTTCCAGCGACTCAGGTTTGTCAGGATACCACAGACATCATTCAAACAGTTTTAGAAACTTAGAGCGTTTTCATTCAAATCTGTTTCACTAGCCAGGCCAGAGAACTGCCAGGGGCAATGTTTCTTATCCGGTCATGAAATGTTCTCAGCTCCGTCATGTCCAGTTTAGTTCACTCAAGTGATCAAATTAAGACTATATGTAAATGAGGAGAGATTTAGTATATGAGGACTATAGCATATACCAATAAAGAAGATTGAAAGTTTACTATAAAATCAGCAAATCACCAGACTTTGTGAGTGCAACCGAAAGACTCGAAGCAGATCTCTTGAATACATTCATCACCTTGAGCCACTGATTTAGTGCTGTTGCACCAGAAAGGTTAACAAGCTTCAGTGTTGGCTGGCAAGACATATCACATGTAATCACATGAAAATCTCTTTCTTAAAGGAAATTTTCTTCAATCCCTTTTCTAAAGTGAAAACTTTCTGAAGGAGGAAACCCTTTTCTGAAGCGAGGAAACCTCTTCTTCAGAAGAGTGAAATTTCTCTCCAGAGTCCCCTTTCAGAAAGGAAACCTCTTCCTCTAGAAACCCTTTCATGATGATTCTCTCTGTGAGTCCCCTTTCAGAAGGAAAACTCAGAAGTGAGTCTTCTTCAGATGAAACCTTTTCTTCAGATGAGAACCCCTTCTCTAGAGGTCCTTTCAGAATGAAAATCTCTTTTCTGATGAACCTCTTCCTCTGTGAGTGAAATTCCTTCTAGTTAGTGAAATTTTCTTCCAGAGCGAAATTCTTCTCTGAATGAAACCTTTTAAGATTCAAAGCCACCGCATATATATAACAAATGACATGACTCACACAAACATGCAAGGATACGACCATGCTTCGTGATTACTAGTGTGAAAGTGTTTTCACAATATCACACACGAATTCTCACCCTCCTTTCAGACTTCCGAGTAGTCTGTCGCCCATTTTCGTGGCGGTTCGAGACGTGACTATCTGAAAGCCGAAAGAAATACGGAGTTTACGAGACTTCGTCCACTGCGATGAAGATGACTTCAACCAACGACGACCTTCGTCACCGTCCTCACCTTCAGCGCCTCGAACACTCTTATCCAGATCACAACTGAACGCCGCCGTTACGTTTTCGACGAAATCTTCGGCAAACTTCAACATCTAATAGATTTTAAAGCTGCACAACTTCGTCACCTCGATAGAAATTTAACAGGCCACTTTCAGCTTGAATTTACGTTTTTTTCCTTCTTCGTTACTGAATACCGGTGCGTAAATACTAACCTGTTTCGTTACCTTCCTGCGTGAGTGACAGTTGTAGAGCAGACAAGCGAATGATTGACAAGTTGAACAAAATATATCATTTCTCGTTCAACAATACTGCTGATTTTTAACTCACGCACAGCAAGATGTTTCTCACGCCATCTGAATATATTCACGCTGGCACGAACATTTCAAAACTGTTTGTTGTTGAGTTATGCTCATCACCACTACTACTACAGAAACTATCAGCAGTGCAACCAAATATTTGTCAGCCTTTTTTCGCGCGGGTCCAACAAAACATATTCAACGCCGTAAGAATATTCGCACGCAGTTGGTGCGTATTTATCAACGAGTAGATCATTGCGTGTTCGTTCGTGCTTTAGTCGTTCAGATTATAGGCTCAGAACATTTGCCGATACAGCGATACTGCATATCGCTATAGGAGTTATCGCATCTCACAAAGATAAGAAGGTTACAGCTTGTGCCGTTCTTGAAAGTTAATGGTAAAAGCTTTGCTATGGGTATATTGTATTTTGAGATACTTAACCATGAAAATAAGTCAATAAAGGGTAGTTCATCTTCGAATGGTAATACACGAATACCTTTGTAAAATGAGATTCATCATACAAACACAATAAAATGCACTTACAGTCAGCCTGCTTACCCTACAGGTAAACTACGACAGATCAGTAGACTGAACACTTACAGATCATCAGACCTGAACATTCGAACACCTCATAGTATCATTGTGCATCTCGGGAACACTTCACAGACTACTGTAGCTCGAACACCTTCATAGACTATCGTAGTCGAACACCTTCATAGATTACCGTAGGTCATATTTCAAAACCTCATATAGATCACTAGCCGAACACCATAGATTACCGTAGGTTTCGAACACCTCACAGCAGACTACTGCAGATCGAACACCATAGACTACCGTAGCTCGAACACCGCTGATCATCAGGCCTGAACACTACAGTGATTGTCAGGTGACTCTGAACACTCACATAGTGCAAGATTACGAACACCACAGGCATTACTGCAGATCTGAACACCTCATAAGACTAATGCAGGCTCAGCCCTTCATATAGACACAGACTGAACACCACTGTATTTGTAGGCTCACCACAGACTACTGCAGACTCCGAACACCACATAGACTACCAGCACTCCTGAATACTGTGTACCATATGGGGACATCGCAGACTCAACACCATATAGATTACTGTAGATTCGAACACCTTCATAGATTGTCAGGCACTGAACACTATAGACAGATTACTGTAGGTTCGAATACATAGATTACTGTGTTCGAACACCATAGACATTGCAGACTGATTTCGAACACTAGAGACCAAACCGGAACACCCATATAGACTACTGCAGACTGAATGACTGAACACTGATATAAGATTAATGTGAGGCCCGAACACCATATAGATTAGATTATCAGTATTCGAACACTGAGTAGATCATCGTAGCTTGAACACTACAGACTACCGTAGCTCATCTCCGGCAGACTACTGTAAGACCTGAACACCATATAAATATCAGGTGATCTAGAACACCATATACTCCGAACACTCATACGGACTATCAGGACCCGAACACCTCATAGACAGATACTGTTGCAGACTGAACACTACAGCAGATACTTACTGTAGGCCATATAGATTGTCGTAGGCTCGAACACCAAATAGACTACTGCAGGCTCAACACCACAGGCAGATTGGTTGTAGATACTTGAATACTCACAGACTATTGTAGGGTTTGAACATTTTGATAGGAGATTATTGTGAGATTTCCGAACACTATATAGACATTAGGCCTGAATGCAGATTGATTGGCTCTGAATAAATAAAGTAGTCTGAACATTCTCAGGCCTACAGTAGTCTATATGAGGTGTTCAGGCCTACAGTAGTCTATATGAGGTGTTCAGGCCTACAGTAGTCTATTTGAGGTGTTCAGGCCTACAGTAGTCTATATGAGGTGTTCAGGCCTACAGTAGTCTATATGAGGGTGTTCAGGTCTACAGTAGTCTATATGAGGTGTTCAGGCCTACAGTAGTCTATATGAGGTGTTCAGGTCTACAGTAGTCTATATGAGGTGTTCAGGCCTACAGTAGTCTATTTGAGGTGTTCAGGCCTACAGTAGTCTATATGAGGTGTTCAGGCCTACAGTAGTCTATATGAGGTGTTCAGGTCTACAGTAGTCTGTCTATATGAGGTGTTCAGGTCTACAGTAGTCCATATGAGGTGTTCAGGCCTACAGTAGTCTATATGAGGTGTTCAGGTCTACAGTAGTCTATATGAGGTGTTCAGGTCTACAGTAGTCTATATGAGGTGTTCAGGCCTACAGTAGTCTATAAGAGGTGTTCAGGCCTACAGTAGTCTATATAAGGTGTTCAGGCCTACAGTAGTCTGTCTATATGAGGTGTTCAGGCCTACAGTAGTCTATATGAGGTGTTCAGGTGTTCAGGTCCACAGTAGTCTATATGAGGTGTTCAGGTCTACAGTGGTCTATATGAGGTGTTCAGGTGTTCAGGTCTACAGTAGTCTATATGAGGTGTTCAGGCCTACAGTAGTCTATATGAGGTGTTCAGGCCTACAGTAGTCTGTCTATATGAGGTGTTCAGGTCTACAGTAGTCTATGTGAGGTGTTCAGGTCTACAGTAGTCTATATGAGGTGTTCAGGTCTACATTAGTCTATATGAGGTGTTTAGGTGTTCAGGTCTACAGTAGTCTATATGAGGTGTTCAGGTCTACAGTAGTCTACATGAGGTGTTCAGGTGTTCAGGCCTACAGTAGTCTATATGAGGTGTTCAGGTCTACAGTAGTCTATATGAGGTGTTCAGGCCTACAGTAGTCTATATGAGGTGTTCAGGTCTACAGTAGTCTATATGAGGTGTTCATGTCTACAGTAGTCTGTCTATATGAGGTGTTCAGGTCTACAGTAGTCTATATGAGGTGTTCAGGCCTACAGTAGTCTATATGAGGTGTTCAGGCCTACAGTAGTCTATATGAGGTGTTCAGGTCTACAGTAGTCTATATGAGGTGTTCAGGCCTACAGTAGTCTATATAGAGGTGTTCAGGCCTACAGTAGTCTATATGAGGTTTTAAATGCAGACCTACAGTAGTCTATAGAGGTGTTCAGGCCTACAGTAGTCTATATGAGGTGTTCAGGCCTACAGTAGTCTGTATGAGGTGTTCAGGTCTACAGTAGTCTATATGAGGTGTTCAGGTGTTCAGGTCTACAGTAGTCTATGTGAGGTGTTCAGGTCTACAGTAGTCTGTCTACATGTGGTTTACACCATGGGCCAAGTAGGTGACTGTAAATTGCATTTTATTGTGTTTGTATGATGCAAGACCTCATTTTACAAAATACAATTCATTATTATTACCATTCAGAGATGTAGACTACCCCTCTGACTATTGGCTTATTTTCATAGTTAAGCCTATCTCAAAATACAATACTGCCCCTTTAATTAAGACAAAGCTTTTTTTTACCCGACTGGCTTTTCAAAGACAGCTTAAATATAGCTTACACATTTTCTGCTCTTTGTAGGATGCAGTAACTCCCCACTGCTGACCTATACCTGGGTTAGTAACTCACTAGCTAGCAAAGAATATCAACAAATGTTCAAACCTATGGCTCTGAACTGATTTAAAAAGCACATGAACTTGAACCACCAATCGAATTCTACTCCGTTGTGCTCTCGCTCTACCTACAACTACGTCACAGACTCAATCTTACAACGTTAGATGTGTTTTAGTTAGTTGCTTTGAAAAAGGAGCTGATAAAATGTCCCGGACACACTCGGTCGTTTCTAGTAAGGTCGTAGTGAATTTGATGAGCATATCCATGTAAACAGACATCACAGGAGAATGTTCATTGCCCAGCGTGAATGCTCTCTTCTCCAGATTGACGCTGGGGAGCTTGACAGAACACCGTCTTCGCTTACAAAAGCCCACACGTGGGTTAAAGTCAACCCAATTGTTGTTGAGACAGGAAATGATATATTTTTCTCCTCAGACAGCTGTCAATCATTCACTGAGCTGTCTGCACTCCTGCAGCTGTCACTCACATAGGGGAGGTGCTTTGGTGGGTTTAGTGGGCTACACTTTTCGGTGATTCAAATACATAAATGAAAACAGAGGGGGAAAAAAACGTAAATTCAAACAAGTACATTTTATTTAAATTTCCTATCAGTTGGCAGTTTATTTTTAGCTTTAAAATCCTATTCGTTCTGTTTGAAATTTTTGCGGGATTTCCGTCAAGAATTGTGCGCGCGATTCGTTGCTGGGTCTGCGTTGGGAAGTGTTCAGGGCTGAAGGGTTAGGGTTGAGTGACAGAGGTCAGGTGTTAGAGTTAGGGGTCATACCTCATGCGGGTGAAGAGTTCAGGGCTGAAGTCCTCATAGAGCTCCATGTTTCCTTTCAGCTTCAGATGGGTCAGTCCTCCCAGACCACCCACAGGAAGTGATGTCAGACCGTTCTCACTCAGGTCCCTGTAAAGGGAGGTGGGGAATTCAGTAATGTATACAATTATTATGAAAACACTTTTTCACACTGTGAAATCCACAAACATGGTCTGTGCTCCTTGCATGTTTGTGAGCGTCATGTCATTTGTTCTCTGCTAATACAGTGGCTTTGGATCTTAAAAAAGGGGTTTCCTTCTAGAGGAAAGGGGTTTCCTTCTAGAGAAAGGGGTTTCCTTCCTTCTAGAGGAAAGGGGTTTCCTTCTAGAGGAAAGGGGTTTCCTTCTAGAGAAAGGGTTTTCCTTCTAGAGAAAGGGGTTTCCTAGAGGAAAGGGGTTTCCTTCTAGAGAAAAGGGGTTTCCTTCTAGAGGAAAGGGGTTTCCTTCTAGAGAAAGGGTTTTCCTTCTAGAGAAAGGGGTTTCCTAGAGGAAAGGGGTTTCCTTCCTTCTAGAGAAAGGGGTTTCCTAGAGGAAAGGGGTTTCCTTCCTTCTAGAGAAAGGGGTTTCCTAGAGGAAAGGGGTTTCCTTCCTTCTAGAGGAAAGGGGTTTCCTTCCTTCTAGAGAAAAGGGGTTTCCTTCCTTCTAGAGAAAGGGGTTTCCTTCTAGAGAAAAGGGGTTTCCTTCTAGAGAAAGGGTTTTCCTTCTAGAGAAAGGGGTTTTCATGTGATTACATGTAGCTCTGTGTCGTCCCAGCCAACACAAGTAACTGATGTTAACCTTTCTGGTTACAACCTTTTTCGTCAAGACAGATATTCCAAAGGTGGTGGAGTGTCAATCTTTACCAAGGATCACCTTCAGTGCTCGGTTGTCTCCACCAAGTCTGTCCCCAAACAATTTGATTTGCTGGTTTTATACATTAAACTTTCAAATAGCTCTTTGTTGACTGTTGCTGGGTGCTATCGTCCTCCCTCAGCACCGGCCTGTACCCTACCTGCCCTAAGCTCTCTCCTGGCCCCATACACTAAGTCTGAATTTGTCCTGCTAGGTGACCTAAACTGGGACATGCTTAACCTGTTGGGGCTAGGGGGGCAGTATTTTCACGGCCAGATAAAAACGTACCCTATTTAAACTGGTTACTACTCTGGCCCAGAAACAAGAATATGCATATAATTAGTAGATTTGGATAGAAAACACTCTAAAGTTTCTAAAACTGTTTGAATGGTGTCTGTGAGTATAACAGAACGCATTTGGCAGGCCAAAACCTGAGAAGATTCCATACAGGAAGTGCCCTGTCTGACAATTTGTTCTCCTTCTGTACCATCTCTATCGAAAATACAGCATCTCTGCTGTAACATGACATTTTCTAAGGCTTCCATTGGCTCTCAGAAGGCGCCAGAAAGTGTAATGGGGTGTCTGCTGTCTCTGGGCGAAGTACAGCAGCTCTGTTTGTGAGTGGTCAGGCTGGGAACAGTGACACTGGAGATGCACGTTCATGAGAATTCTCAATTTTTTTCTTTCAGCCTTTGAATGAATACAACGTCGCCCCGGTTGGAATATTATCGCTATTTTACGAGAAAATAGCATAAAAATTGATTTTAAACAGCGTTTGACATGCTTCGAAGTACAGTAATGGAATATTTTGAATTTCTTTGTCACAAAATGCGCTCGCGTCACCCTTCGGATACTGACTTGAACGCACGAACAAAACGGAGGTATTTGAATATAACTATGGATTATTTGGAACCAAAACAACATTTGTTGTTGAAGTAGAAGTCCTGGGATTACATTCTGATGAAGAACAGCAAAGGTAATCCAATTTTTCTTATAGTAAATCTGAGTTTGGTGAGGGCCAAACTTGGTGGGTGTCAAATTAGCTAGCCGTGATGGCCGGGCTATGTACTCAGAATATTGCAAATGTGCTTTCCCCGAAAGGCTATTTTAAAATCTGACACCGTGATTGCATAAAGGAGTTCTGTATCTATAATTCTTAAAATAATTGTTATGTATTTTGTGAACGTTAATCGTGAGTAATTTAGTAAATTCACCGGAAGTTTGCGGTGGGTATGCTAGTTCTGAACATCACATGCTAATGTAAAAAGCTGGTTTTTGATATAAATATGAACTTGATTGAACAAAACATGCATGTATTGTATAACATAATGTCCTAGGAGTGTCATCTGATGAAGATCATCAAAGGTTAGTGCTGCATTTAGCTGTGGTTTTGGTTTTTGTGACATATATGCTTGCTTTGAAAATAGCTGTGTGATTATTTTTGGCAGGGTACTCTCCTGACATAATCTAATGTTTTGCTTTCGCTGTGAAGCCTTTTTGAAATCGGACAATGTGGTTAGATTAACGAGAGTCTTGTCTTTAAAATGGTGTAAAATAGTCATATGTTTGAGAAATTGAAGTTATAGCATTTTTGAGGTATTTGTATTTCGCGCCACGTGATTCCACTGGCTGTTGACGTCCCACCTTGCCCAGGGAGGTTAAGTATGCTCTCTCTAATTCTCTCTTTCTTTCTTTCTCTCTCTCGGAGTACCTGAGCCCTAGGACCATGCCTCAGGACTACCTGGCATGATGACTCCTTGCTGTCCCCAGTCCACCTGGCCATGCTGCTGCTCCAGTTTCAACAGTTCTGCCTGCGGCTATTGAACCCTGACCTGTTCACCGGACGTGCTACCTGTCCCAGACCTGCTGTTTTCAACTCTCTAGAGACAGCAGGAGCGGTAGAGATACTCTGAATGATCAGCTATGAAAAGCCAACTGACATTTACTCCTGAGGTGCTGACTTGTTGCACCCTCTACAACTACTGTGATTATTATTATTTGACCATGCTGGTCATTTATGAACATTTGAACATCTTGGCCATGTTCTGTTATAATCTCCACCCCGGCACAGCCAGAAGAGGACTGGCCACCCCTCATAGCCTGGTTCCTCTCTAGGTTTCTTCCTAGGTTCTGGCCTTTCTAGGGAGTTTTTCCTAGCCTCCGTGCTTCTACACCTGCATTGCTTGCTGTTTGGTGTTTTAGGCTGGGTTTTTGTACAGCACTTTGAGATATCAGCTGATGTAAGAAGGGCTATATAAATACATTTGATTTGGTCTGTCCGTCCGTCCGTCCGGCCTGCCTGCCTGCCTGCCTGCCAGCCAGCCAGCCAGCCAGTTTCTAGAGTCTGTGTCAGTGTTGGCCTAAAGAGTTGCTTTAATTAAGGTGAACCAAAGTTACCAAAGTTTCCCTGACTTGCTTGGTGGTTGCGTGGGATATATGTGTGTATGTATACTCACAGCTTGGTCAGAGAATGGAACGAAATGAAGGCATCAGGGTGAATCCACTCAATACTGTTGAAGCTGAGATCTCTGGGGGGAGAGAGTGAGAATTAGTTACTGTCATTATTCCGAATGTTGTGTTTAGTGCCTATCTGTTAGAGTAACAGTATTCACAGAGAGTAACAGTTTGTGTGTAGGGGAAAGAGTATACTGACAGAGAGTAAAGAGTATTCACAGAGAGTAAACAGTATTCACAGAGAGTAAACAGTATACTCACAGAGAGTAAAGAGTATTCACAGAGAGTAAAGAGTATTCACAGAGAGTAAACAGTATACTCACAGAGAGTAAACAGTATTCACAGAGAGTAAAGAGTATACTGACAGAGAGTAAAGAGTATTCACAGAGAGTAAACAGTATTCACAGAGAGTAAAGAGTATTCACAGTGAGTAAACAGTATTCACAGAGAGTAAACAGTATTCACAGAGAGTAAACTAACAGAGAGTAAAGAGTATTCACAGAGAGTAAAGAGTATTCACAGTGAGTAAACAGTATTCACAGAGAGTAAAGAGTATTCACAGAGAGTAAAGAGTATTCTGACAGAGAGTAGAGAGTATTCACAGAGAGTAAACAGTATTCACAGAGAGTAAAGAGTATTCTGACAGAGAGTAGAGAGTATTCACAGAGAGTAAACCGTATACTCACAGAGAGTAAAGAGTATTCACAGAGAGTATACAGTATACTGACAGATAGTAAAGAGTATTCACAGAGAGTAAAGAGTATTCTGACAGAGAGTAGAGAGTATACTGACAAAGAGTAGAGAGTAAAGAGTATTCACAGAGAGTAAAGAGTAAAGAGTATTCACATAGAGTAAACAGTATACTCACAGAGAGTAAAGAGTATTCACAGAGAGTAAAGAGTATTCACAGAGAGTAAAGAGTATTCACAGAGAGTAAAGAGTATTCACAGAGAGTAAAGAGTATTCACAGAGAGTAAAGAGTATTCACAGAGAGTATACAGTATACTCACAGAGACCGTAGAGAGCTGAGCTGCTGGAAGGTATTCCTCTCAATCCTCCTAATGTTGTTATACTGCAGGCCTCTACACACACACACACACACACACACACACACACACACACACACACACACACACACACACACACACACACACACACACACACACACACACACACACACACACACACCCTGTTACTACAAAACAATCAGTGAAACTGCAATACTGAAGCATAGACTCCTACTATTTCAGTCATACCATTATTGGAACGTTGTTCAAACATTCTGTTATTGGAACGTTGTTCTAACATTCTGTTATTGGAACGTTGTTCAAACATTCTGTTATTGGAACGTTGTTCTAACATTCTGTTATTGGAACGTTGTTCTAACATTCTGTTATTGGAACATTGTTCTAAGCTACAACCATTTCACCATGTTGACTCACATTTCCTGCAGGGCAGAGCAGTGATAGAAGCTGGGTAGATCCTCTATCTGATTATGAGACAGCTCGCTGTGAACACACAGACAAAAATATCATTATTGTGTAATCTGGGGTTTCAGATCCATGTCAGAGTTAAGCATTTCTATGGGGTTTGGGATTTTATCAACTGGGGCATTTAAAGGGGTACAGTTCAATTGAATTGTGTGTGTGGACATTCTTGCGTTCAAAGTACTCACAGTACTCTGAGGCGGGGTAGCTGCAGGCACAACCGCTGAGGAAGAGTAGAGAGACCAGCCCTGGTCAATGTCCTAGAGAGAGAGAGGAGAGAGAGAATGAGGGATGAGGAAGAGTAGAAACCAGCCCTGGTCAATGTCCTAGAGAGAGAGAGGAGAGAGAACGAGGGATGAGGAAGAGTAGAAACCAGCCCTGGTCAATGTCCTAGAGAGAGAGGAGAGAGAGAGAACGAGGGATGAGGAAGAGTAGAAACCAGCCCTGGTCAATGTCCTAGAGAGAGAGAGGAGAGAGAGAACGAGGGATGAGGAAGAGTAGAAACCAGCCCTGGTCAATGTCCTAGAGAGAGAGAGGAGAGAGAGAACGAGGGATGAGGAAGAGTAGAGACCAGCCCTGGTCAATGTCCTAGAGAGAGAGAGAGAGAGAACGAGGGATGAGGAAGAGTAGAAACCAGCCCTGGTCAATGTCCTAGAGAGAGAGAGGAGAGAGAGAGAACGAGGGATGAGGAAGAGTAGAGAGACAGGGGGGGTGGAGTGAGAGACAGAAGAGTGTATTTGTGTATTGTTGTGATTGTTTAGGTCCAGGGAAGCCAGTAGGTTCTTCTGTCTCTGTGATACTAACACAGTGAGACAGCTAGCTCAATAGGCAACGAACCGGACCACTGCTGGCTTGCCTCTGAAGCTTAACAGGATCGGGACTACTTGGTCCTTGGATGGGAGACCAGATTCTGCTGGTCCAAGGAGATCCTAACGCCCCAGAACTTTCTGAAAGTCACTGCATGTGTTTGCTCTGTCACACCCTCCCAGAGCCCCTGTCGTACCCTCCCAGAGCCCCTGTCGTACCCTCCCAGAGCCTGTCGTACCCTCCTAGAGCCCCTGTCGTACCCTCCCAGAGCCCCTGTCGTACCCTCCCAGAGCCCCTGTCGTACCCTCCCAGAGCCCCTGTCGTACCCTCCCAGAGCCTGTCGTACCCTCCCAGAGCCCCTGTCGTACCCTCCCAGAGCCTGTCGTACCCTCCCAGAGCCCCTGTCGTACCCTCCCAGAGCCTGTCGTACCCTCCCATACCCTCCCAGAGCCTGTCGTACCCTCC
>NW_025547071.1:127500-180000 GCF_905237065.1 Salmo salar | reverse complement strand
TTTTAATGAGGGAAATAAGTATTTGACCCCCTCTGCAAAACATGACTTAGTTTAGAGAATATGTAAACAAACCCAATTTTGATAAACTCCCATGTCTACTGGGTGAAATACCACAGTGTTCCATCACAGCAGCAAGATGTGTGACCTGTTGCCACAAGAAAAGGTCAACCAGTGAAGAACAAACACCATTGTAAATACAACCCATATTTATGCTTATTTATTTTCCCTTTTATACTTTAACTATTTGCACATCGTTACAACACTGTATATAGACATAATATGACATTTGAAATGTCTTTATTCATTTGGAACTTTTGTGAGTCTAATGTTTACTGTTAATTTTTGTTTATTTCACTTTTGTTTATTATCTACTTGACTTGCATTGGCAATGTTAACATATGTTTCCCATGCCAATAAAGCCCTTAAATTGACATTGAATTTAATTGAGAGAGAGAGAGAGAGAGAGAGAGAGAAACAATGTCATGCCCTGGCCATAGAGACGTTTTTTATTCTCTATTTTGGTTAGGCCAGGGTGTGACTAGGGTGGGCGTTCTATGTTCATTTCTCTATGTTTTGTATTTCTTTGTTTTGGGCCGTGTGTGGCTCCCAATCAGGCACAGCTGTAGTTCGTTGTTGGATGATTGGGAGTCACACATAAGGAGCCTGTTTTTCCTTTGGGTTTTGTGGGGGATTGTTTCTGTTTAGTGTCTTGCACCTGACAGTTTGGCTGTCGGTTTTCTTGTTTTGTTGTATCGTGTTCGTACGTAAATTAAAACTCAAGATGAACACTAACTCCGCTGCACCTTGGTCTACTTCCACAGACAGCCGTTACACTAGGGTGGGCATTCTATGTCCTTTTTTTCTATATGTTTTTGTATTTCTTTGTTTTGGCCTAGTATGGCTCTCAATCAGGGACAGCTGTACATCGTTGTCTCTGATTGGGAGCCATACTTAGGCAGCCAGTTTTCCTTTGGGTTTTGTGGGTGGGTTAATTTCTGTTTAGTGTTGCTAACCTGACAGAACTGTTTGGCTGTCGGGTTTTGTTTCTTTGTTTATTGTGTTCTCAGTTCAATAAATACATAATGAGCACTCGACACGCTGCGCCTTGGTCTACTCCCTTCAACAGTCGTTACAAACATTAAAAAACACAGCCGATGACTAAATTACTAAACGTTTGCACCATTGGGAATGAGACCCTGGTCTTGATAGAATTCATGGAGATATATTTTTCTGTGTATAACTCTGGTTTTGGAGGGTAAACGTTTGTGTTGTTTCAACGATTGACACTAGTTAGGGTGTGACCAGACGATTTCCTCAGACGGGGAGTATTGACTAGTGTACACTTGTAAGTGTAGTGTAGTGTACTACTTAGGGTATGACCAGAATGTCCTCTGAGTCCAAGTGTCACGCTCTGACCTAAGAGAGCTGTGTTTTCTCTGTTTAGTTAGGTCAGGGTGTGATAGGTGGGGTGGGCATTCTATGTTTTTGTATTTCTATGTTTTGGCGGGTATGGTTTCCAATCAGAGGCAGCTGTCTATCGTTGTCTCTGATTGGAAACCATACTTAGGCAGCCTGTTTTTCCCCTGTGTTTTTGTGGGATCTTGTTTTTGTGCAGCTGTGTGTGAGCAGCCCCAGAACGTCACGTTTGTTTCAGTTTCACCTGTTTATTGTTTTGTTCGGAGTTCAATAAATAAAATATGTGGAACTAACGGCACGCTGCGCCTTGGCTGATTTATGACGGGGAATTCGAAGACAGCACTCGTGACACCGAGACAGTTTTAGTGAGGTGTCCCCCTACACTAACTAGCCCCGTTCATCTATTACAGTAGTCCTCCTACACTAACTAGCCCCATTCATCTATTACAGTAGTCCTCCTACACTAACTAGCCCCGTTCATCTATTACAGTAGTCCTCCTACACTAACTAGCCCCATTCATCTATTACAGTAGTCCCCCTACACTAACTAGCCCCGTTCATCTATTACAGTAGTCCCCCTACACTAACTAGCCCCGTTCATCTATTACAGTAGTCCCCCTACACCAACTAGCCCCGTTCATCTATTACAGTAGTCCCCCTACACCAACTAGCCCCGTTCATCTATTACAGTAGTCCCCCTACACTAACTAGCCCCGTTCATCTATTACAGTAGTCCCCCTACACTAACTAGCCCCATTCATCTATTACAGTAGTCCCCCTACACCAACTAGCCCCGTTCATCTATTACAGTAGTCCTCCTACACCAACTAGCCCCATTCATCTATTACAGTAGTCCCCCTACACTAACTAACCCCGTTCATCTATTACAGTAGTCCCCCTACACTAACTAACCCCATTCATCTATTACAGTAGTCCCCCTACACTAACTAACCCCATTCATCTATTATAGTAGTCCTCCTACACTAACTAGCCCCGTTCATCTATTACAGTAGTCCCCCTACACTAACTAGCCCCGTTCATCTATTACAGTAGTCCCCCTACACTAACTAGCCCCATTCATCTATTACAGTAGTCCCCCTACACCAACTAGCCCCGTTCATCTATTACAGTAGTCCTCCTACACTAACTAGCCCCATTCATCTATTACAGTAGTCCCCCTACACTAACTAACCCCGTTCATCTATTACAGTAGTCCCCCTACACTAACTAGCCCCATTCATCTATTACAGTAGTCCCCCTACACTAACTAACCCCATTCATCTATTACAGTAGTCCCCCTACACTAACTAACCCCATTCATCTATTATAGTAGTCCTCCTACACTAACTAGCCCCGTTCATCTATTACAGTAGTCCTCCTACACTAACTAGCCCCATTCATCTATTACCGTAGTCCCCCTACACTAACTAGCCCCGTTCATCTATTACAGTAGTCCTCCTACACTAACTAGCCCCGTTCATCTGTTACAGTCCTCCTACACTAACTAACCCCATTCATCTATTACAGTAGTCCTCCTACACTAACTAGCCCCGTTCATCTATTACAGTAGTCCTCCTACACTAACTAGCCCCGTTCATCTATTGCAGTAGTCCCCCTACACCAACTAGCCCCGTTCATCTATTACAGTAGTCCTCCTACACTAACTAGCCCCGTTCATCTATTACAGTAGTCCCCCTACACTAACTAGCCCCGTTCATCTATTACAGTAGTCCCCCTACACCAACTAGCCCCATTCATCTATTACAGTAGTCCCCCTACACTAACTAGTCCCATTCATCTATTACAGTAGTCCTCCTACACTAACTAGCCCCATTCATCTATTACAGTAGGGCTACTACACTAACTAGCCCCGTTCATCTATTACAGTAGTCCCCCTACACTAACTAGCCCTGTTCATCTATTACAGTAGTCATCCTACACTAACTAGCCCCGTTCATCTATTACAGTAGTCCTCCTACACTAACTAGCCCCATTCATCTATTACAGTAGTCCCCCTACACTAACTAGCCCCATTCATCTATTACAGTAGTCCCCCTATACTAACTAGCCCCGTTCATCTATTACAGTAGTCCCCCTACACTAACTAGCCCCGTTCATCTATTACAGTAGTCCCCCTACACTAACTAGCCCCGTTCATCTATTACAGTAGTCCTCCTACACTAACTAGCCCCGTTCATCTATTACAGTAGTCCTCCTACACTAACTAGCCCCGTTCATCTATTACAGTAGTCCCCCTACACTAACTAGCCCCGTTCATCTATTACAGTAGTCCTCCTACACTAACTAGCCCCATTCATCTATTACAGTAGTCCTCCTACACTAACTAGCCCCGTTCATCTATTACAGTAGTCCCCCTACACTAACTAGCCCCATTCATCTATTACAGTAGGTCTCCTACACTAACTAGCCCCGTTCATCTATTACAGTAGTCCTCCTACACTAACTAGCCCCGTTCATCTATTACAGTATTCCCCCTACACTAACTAGCCCCATTCATCTATTACAGTAGGTCCCCTACACTAACTAGCCCCGTTCATCTATTACAGTAGTCCCCCTACACTAACTAGCCCCATTCATCTATTACAGTAGTCCTCCTACACTAACTAGCCCCGTTCATCTATTACAGTAGTCCCCCTACACTAACTAGCCCCGTTCATCTATTACAGTAGTCCTCCTACACTAGCCCCATTCATCTATTACAGTAGTCCCCGTACACTAACTAGCCCCGTTCATCTATTACAGTAGGGCTACTACACTAACTAGCCCCATTCATCTATTACAGTAGTTCTCCTACACTAACTAGCCCCGTTCATCTATTACAGTAGTCCTCCTACACTAACTAGCCCCGTTCATCTATTACAGTAGTCCCCCTACACTAACTAGCCCCATTCATCTATTACAGTAGTCCCCCTACACTAACTAGCCCCGTTCATCTATTACAGTAGTCCTCCTACACTAACTAGCCCCATTCATCTATTACAGTAGGGCTACTACACTAACTAGCCCGTTCATCTGTTACAGTAGTCCCCCTAAACTAACTAGCCCCGTTCATCTATTACAGTAGTCATGGATAATGACTTTATAATAGAGGGATAAGAAGGGCAGAACACACACACACACAGACACACACACACACACACAGACAGACAGACAGACAGACAGACAGACAGACAGACAGACAGACAATGTAATTTTAATAATCTCCAATAATCACTAGCTAGTCTGTTTCTCCATCACATGACAGTTATCATAATGACAGAATGTCATAGAGACATCAGCCAATCAGAGGTCATGCTGTGTTTACACCAATCACATCTCCCCCCACAGTGACCCCCATGGTAACAGCATAGTAACGGCTCCCTGGCTTGACCTTGGCCCAGGTCATAGTTCTCTCATCCCGCGTAGTAATGTCTGTCTTTTAGCATCAGCAATTAACTTGATTTGTATTTTAATATATTTTTGATTAAATTGACAACATTAGAGTGGAATGTGTAGAACATGAAGCTTGTTGATTAACTTGTAGCTTGGATACATGCTGTATCTACCGTAATCATCTCAAATCAAATCAAAGTTTATTTGTCACGTGCGCTGAATACAACAGGTGTAGTAGACCTCACAGTGAAATGCTGAATACAACAGGTGTAGTAGACCTCACAGTGAAATGCTGAATACAACAGGTGTAGTAGACCTCACAGTGAAATGCTGAATACAACAGGTGTAGACCTTACAGTGAAATGCTGAATACAACAGGTGTAGACCTTACAGTGAAATGCTGAATACAACAGGTGTAGACCTTACAGTGAAATGCTGAATACAACAGGTGTAGACCTTACAGTGAAATGCTGAATACAACAGGTGTAGTAGACCTCACAGTGAAATGCTGAATACAACAGGTGTAGTAGACCTCACAGTGAAATGCTGAATACAACAGGTGTAGTAGACCTCACAGTGAAATGCTGAATACAACAGGTGTAGTAGACCTCACAGTGAAATGCTGAATACAACAGGTGTAGTAGACCTCACAGTGAAATGCTGAATACAACAGGTGTAGTAGACCTTACAGTGAAATGCTGAATACAACAGGTGTAGTAGACCTTACAGTGAAATGCTGAATACAACAGGTGTAGTAGACCTCACAGTGAAATGCTGAATACAACAGGTGTAGTAGACCTCACAGTGAAATGCTGAATACAACAGGTGTAGTAGACCTCACAGTGAAATGCTGAATACAACAGGTGTAGTAGACCTTACAGTGAAATGCTGAATACAACAGGTGTAGTAGACCTTACAGTGAAATGCTGAATACAACAGGTGTAGTAGACCTTACAGTGAAATGCTGAATACAACAGGTGTAGTAGACCTCACAGTGAAATGCTGAATACAACAGGTGTAGTAGACCTCACAGTGAAATGCTGAATACAACAGGTGTAGTAGACCTCACAGTGAAATGCTGAATACAACAGGTGTAGTAGACCTCACAGTGAAATGCTGAATACAACAGGTGTAGTAGACCTCACAGTGAAATGCTGAATACAACAGGTGTAGTAGACCTCACAGTGAAATGCTGAATACAACAGGTGTAGTAGACCTCACAGTGAAATGCTGAATACAATAGGTGTAGTAGACCTCACAGTGAAATGCTGAATACAACAGGTGTAGTAGACCTCACAGTGAAATGCTGAATACAACAGGTGTAGTAGACCTCACAGTGAAATGCTGAATACAACAGGTGTAGGTAGATCTCACAGTGAAATGCTGAATACAACAGGTGTAGTAGACCTTACAGTGAAATGCTGAATACAACAGGTGTAGTAGACCTCACAGTGAAATGCTGAATACAACAGGTGTAGTAGACCTCACAGTGAAATGCTGAATACAACAGGTGTAGTAGACCTCACAGTGAAATGCTGAATACAACAGGTGTAGTAGACCTCACAGTGAAATGCTGAATACAACAGGTGTAGTAGACCTTACAGTGAAATGCTGAATACAACAGGTGTAGTAGACCTCACAGTGAAATGCTGAATACAACAGGTGTAGTAGACCTCACAGTGAAATGCTGAATACAACAGGTGTAGGTAGATCTCACAGTGAAATGCTGAATACAACAGGTGTATTTCACCTTACAGTGAAATGATTACTTACAGGCTCTAACCAATAGTGCAAGAAAGGTATTAGGTGAACAATAGGTAGGTAAAGAAATAAAACAACAGTCAAAAGACAGGATATATACAGTAGAGAGGCTATATACAGTAGAGAGGCTATATACAGGAGAGAGGCTATATACAGTAGAGAGGCTATATACAGTAGAGAGGCTATATACAGTAGAGAGGCTATATACAGTAGAGAGGATATATACAGTAGAGAGGCTATATACAGTAGAGAGGCTATATACAGTAGAGAGGATATATACAGTAGAGAGGCTATATACAGTAGAGAGGCTATATACAGTAGAGAGGCTATATACAGTAGAGAGGCTATATACAGTAGAGGCTATATACAGTAGAGAGGCTATATACAGTAGAGAGGTTATATACAGTAGAGGCTATATACAGTAGAGAGGTTATATACAGTAGAGAGGCTATATACAGTAGAGAGGCTATATACAGTAGAGAGGTTATATACAGTAGAGAGGCTATATACAGTAGAGGCTATATACAGTAGAGAGGCTATATACAGTAGAGAGGTTATATACAGTAGAGGCTATATACAGTAGAGAGGTTATATACAGTAGAGAGGTTATATACAGTAGAGAGGCTATATACAGTAGAGAGGCTATATACAGTAGTGAGGCTATATACAGTAGAGAGGTTATATACAGTAGAGGCTATATACAGTAGAGAGGTTATATACAGTAGAGAGGCTATATACAGTAGAGAGGCTATATACAGTAGAGAGGCTATATACAGTAGAGAGGTTATATACAGTAGAGAGGTTATATACAGTAGAGAGACTATATACAGTAGAGGCTATATACAGTAGAGAGGCTATATACAGTAGAGAGGATATATACAGTAGAGGCTATATACAGTAGAGGCTGTATACAGTAGAGAGGCTATATACAGTAGAGGGGCTATATACAGTAGAGGCTATATACAGTAGAGAGGCTATATACAGTAGAGAGGTTATATACAGTAGAGAGGATATATACAGTAGAGGCTATATACAGTAGAGAGGATATATACAGTAGAGAGGCTATATACAGTAGAGAGGCTATATACAGTAGAGGGGCTATATACAGTAGAGGGGCTATATACAGTAGAGATTCTATATACAGTAGAGAGGCTATATACAGTAGAGAGGCTATATACAGTAGAGAGGCTATATACAGTAGAGAGGCTATATACAGTAGAGGGGCTATATACAGTAGAGAGGCTATATACAGTAGAGGCTATATACAGCAGAGAGGCTATATACAGTAGAGAGGCTATATACAGTAGAGAGGTTATATACAGTAGAGAGGATATATACAGTAGAGGCTATATACAGTAGAGAGGATATATACAGTAGAGAGGCTATATACAGTAGAGAGGCTATATACAGTAGAGGGGCTATATACAGTAGAGGGGCTATATACAGTAGAGATTCTATATACAGTAGAGAGGTTATATACAGTAGAGAGGTTATATACAGTAGAGAGACTATATACAGTAGAGGCTATATACAGTAGAGAGGCTATATACAGTAGAGAGGCTACATACAGTAGAGAGGTTATATACAGTAGTGAGGCTATATACAGTAGAGAGGATATATACAGTAGAGGCTATATACAGTAGAGGCTGTATACAGTAGAGAGGCTATATACAGTAGAGAGGCTATATACAGTAGTGAGGCTATATACAGTAGAGAGGTTATATACAGTAGAGAGGCTATATACAGTAGTGAGGCTATATACAGTAGAGGCTATATACAGTAGAGAGGCTATATACAGTAGCGAGGATACATACAGTAGAGAGGTTATATACAGTAGAGAGGCTATATACAGTAGAGAGGCTATATACAGTAGCGAGGCTACATACAGTAGAGGCTGTATACAGTAGAGAGGCTATATACAGTAGAGAGGCTATATACAGTAGTGAGGCTATATACAGTAGAGAGGATATATACAGTAGAGAGGCTATATACAGTAGAGAGAGAGGCTATAACAGTAGAGAGGCTATATACAGTAGAGAGGCTATATGCAGTAGAGAGGCTATATACAGTAGAGAGGTTATATACAGTAGAGAGGATATATACAGTAGAGGCTATATACAGTAGAGAGGCTATATACAGTAGAGAGGTTATATACAGTAGAGAGGATATATACAGTAGAGGCTATATACAGTAGAGAGGATATATACAGTAGAGAGGCTATATACAGTAGAGAGGCTATATACAGTAGAGAGGCTACATACAGTAGAGAGGTTATATACAGTAGTGAGGCTATATACAGTAGAGAGGATATATACAGTAGAGGCTATATACAGTAGAGGCTGTATACAGTAGAGAGGCTATATACAGTAGAGAGGCTATATACAGTAGTGAGTCTATATACAGTAGAGAGGTTATATACAGTAGAGAGGCTATATACAGTAGTGAGGCTATATACAGTAGAGGCTATATACAGTAGAGAGGCTATATACAGTAGCGAGGCTACATACAGTAGAGAGGTTATATACAGTAGAGAGGCTATATACAGTAGAGAGGCTATATACAGTAGCGAGGCTACATACAGTAGAGGCTGTATACAGTAGAGAGGCTATATACAGTAGAGAGGCTATATACAGTAGAGAGGATATATACAGTGGAGGGGCTATATACAGTAGAGGATATATACAGTAGAGAGGCTATATACAGTAGAGGATATATACAGTAGAGGCTATATACAGTAGAGAGAGAGGCTATAACAGTAGAGAGTCTATATACTGTAGAGAGGCTATATACAGTAGAGAGGCTATATACAGTAGTGAGGCTATATACAGTAGAGAGGCTATATACAGTAGCGAGGCTACATACAGTAGAGGCTGTATACAGTAGAGAGGCTATATACAGTAGAGAGGCTATATACAGTAGTGAGGCTATATACAGTAGAGAGGATATATACAGTAGAGAGGCTATATACAGTAGAGAGAGAGGCTATAACAGTAGAGAGGCTATATACAGTAGAGAGGCTATATGCAGTAGAGAGGCTATATACAGTAGAGAGGTTATATACAGTAGAGGCTATATACAGTAGAGAGGCTATATACAGTAGAGAGGCTATATACAGTAGAGAGGTTATATACAGTAGAGAGGCTATATACAGTAGAGAGGCTATATACATTAGCGAGGCTATATACAGGCACCGGTTAGTCAGGCTGATTGAGGTAGTATGTACATGTAGATATGGTTAAAGTGACTATGCATATATGATGAACAGAGAGTAGCAGTAGCGTAAAAAGAGGGGTGGGGGGGCACACAATACAGATAGCCCGGTTAGCCATTTGGTTACCTGTTCAGGAGTCTTATGGTTTGGGGTTAAAAACTGTTGAGAAGCCTTTTTGTCCTAGACTTGGCGCTCCGGTACCGCTTGCCATGTGGTAGTAGAGAGAACAGTCTATGACTGGGGTGGCTGGAGTCTTTGACAATTTTTAGGGCCTTCCTCTGACACCGCCTGGTATAGAGGTCCTGGATGGCATGAAGCTTGGCCCCAGTGATGTACTGGACCGTTCGCACTACCCTCTGTAGTGCCTTGCGGTCGGAGGCCGAGCAGTTGCCATACCAGGCAGTGATGCAACCAGTCAGGAAGCTCTCGATGGTGCAGCTGTAGAACCTTTTGAGGATCTGAGGACCCATGCCAAATCTTTTCAGTCTCCTGAGGGGGAATAGGTTTTGTCGTTCCCTCTTCACGACTGTCTTGGTGTGCTTGGACCATGTTAGTTTGTTGGTGATGTGGATACCAAGAAACTTGAAGCTCTCAACCTGCTCCACTACAGCCCCGTCGATGAGAACAGGGGCGTGCTCGGTCCTCCTTTTCCTGTAGTCCACAATCATCTCCTTAGTCTTGGTTACGTTGAGGGAGAGGTTGTTATTCTGGCACCACCCGGCCAGGTCTCTGACCTCCTCCCTATAGGCTGTCTCATCGTTGTCGGTGATCAGGCCTACCACTGTTGTGTCGTCTGCAAACTTAATGATGGTGTTGGAGTCGTGCCTGGCCATGTAGTCGTGGGTGAACAGGGAGTACAGGAGGGGACTGAGCACGCACCCCTGTGGGGCTCCTGTGTTGAGGATCAGCGTGGCAGATGTGTTGTTACCTACCCTCACCACCTGGGGGCGGCCCGTCAGGAAGTCCAGGATCCAGTTGCAGAGGGAGGTGTTTAAGTCCCAGGGTTCTTAGCTTAGTGATGAGCTTTGAGGGCACTATGGTGTTGAACGCTGAGCTGTAGTCAATGAACAGCATTCTCACATAGGTGTTCCTTTTGTCCAGGTGGGAAAGGGCAGTGTGGAGTGGCAGTAGAGATTGCATCATTGTCATAACTTCCGCCGAAGTCGGTCCCTCTCCTAGTTCGAGCGGCGCTCGGCGGTCGACGTCACCGGCATTCTAGCCATCGCCGATCCACCTTTCATTTTCCATTTGTTTTGTCTTTGTTTTCTACACACCTGGTTTCAATTACATGTTCATTATTGAACCCTCTGTTCCTCCTCATGTCCTTGTCCGGTATCGTTGATTGTGAGAGTTTGTGCACGTCTGGCGTGGGAAGGTTTTCGTCCCATTGTGTTTTTGTTCACGGTGATTTTTATTATTAAACTTCACCGTTGTCTTTGCTCTCCTGCACCTGACTTCTCTGCCGTCAGCACACATTACAATCATCTGTGGATCTGTTGGGGCCGTTTGCAAGTTGGATTGGCTCCAGGCTTCCCTGTGGCTCAGTTGGTAGAGCATGGTGTTTGCAATGCCAGAGTTGTGGGTTCAATTCCCACGGGGGACCAGTATGAAATGTTTTTTTTTTAAATGCAGGAAATGAAATGTATGTTTTTCATTCACTACTGTAAGTCGCTCTGGATAAGAGCGTCTGCTAAATGACTACAATGTCAAATGTTTCCGGGATAATGGTGTTGATGTGAGCCATGACCAGCCTTTCAAAGCACTTCATGGCTACAGAAGTGAGTGCTACGGGTCGGTAGTCATTTAGGCAGGTTGCCTTCGTGTTCTTGGGCACAGGGACGTCTGGAGAACTCCATAGGATGGGATACATTTCCCCAAGCTGTCTCTGTGTGTGTGTGTGTGTGTGTGTGTGTGTGTGTGTGTGTGTGTGTGTGTGTGTGTGTGTGTGTGTGTGTGTGTGTGTGTGTGTGTGTGTGTGTGTGTGTGTGTGTGTGTGTGTGTGTGTGTGTGTGTGTGTGTGTGTGTGTGTGTGTGTGTGTGTGTGTGTGTGTGTGTGTGTGTGTGTGTGTGTGTGTGTGTGTTTTACTCACAGTGTCTCCAGACTGAGCAAACCTTGGAAACACCTCTCTCCCATCGTCTGGATCTGGTTGTTATGGAGATGACTACGCACAGAAAAGACAGCCAATCACAACGAGGGACAGACTTTTCAAACCAATCACAGTTAAAAAAAACACACATCTCAACACAACTGACATCAGAAAGACAACAGATACAGATAACAGACACACACCCAATCCCCCTCTAATCCCCACAGACACACACCCAATCCCCTCTAATCCCCCACAGACACACACCCAATCCCCTCTAATCCCCCACACACACACACACACACACACCCAATCCCCTCTAATCCCCCACCCCCACACACACACACACACACACTCCCCTCTAATCCCCACAGACACACACCCAATCCCCCTCTAATCCCCCACAGACACACACCCAATCCCCCTCTAATCCCCCACAGACACACACCCAATCCCCCTCTAATCCCCCCCACACACACACACACACACTCCCCTCTAATCCCCCACAGACACACACCCAATCCCCCTCTAATCCCCACAGACACACACACACACCCAATCCCCCTCTAATCCCCCCCCCCCACACACACACACACACACTCCCCCTCTAATCCCCCCCCACACACACACACACACACACACACACAGACACACACCCAATCCCCTCTAATCCCCCGCACACACACACACACACACACACACACACACACACACACACACACACACCCAATCCCCTCTAATCCCCCCCCACACACACACACACAGACACACACCCAATCCCCTCTAATCCCCCCCACACACACACACACACACCCAATCCCCTCTAATCCCCCCCACACACACACACACACACACACAGACACACACCCAATCCCCTCTAATCCCCCCCACACACACACACCCAATCCCCTCTAATCCCCCCACACACACACCCAATCCCCTCTAACCCCCCCCCCACACACACACAGACACACACCCAATCCCCCTCTAATCCCCCACACACACACCCAATCCCCTCTAATCCCCCCCCACACACACACACACAGACACACACCCAATCCCCCTCTAATCCCCCACACACACACCCAATCCCCCTCTAATCCCCCCCACACACACACACACACACAGACACACACACACACAGACATACACCCAATCCCCCTCTAATCCCCCACACACACACAACCAGAGGGTACTCACAGTACGACCAGAGGGTACTCACAGTACGACCAGTGATGACAGGTTGCTAAATGCGTGGTCAGGTATGTGAGTGATGTGGTTGAGAGCGAGGGTCATGGCCTGTAGGGCCGGCAGAGAGTCCAGAGCAGAGACAGGGATCTCTGTTAGACTGTTATCATCCAACCACAGGTGTCGTAGAGACCTAAGACCACCTAGTGACCGCGCAGGCACCTCAGATAACAGGTTAGCATCCAGACGCCTGGAGGAGGGGAGGGGAGGGGAGGGGAGGGAGGGGAGGAGAGAAGGAGGGGAGGGAGAGGAGGAGAGGAGAGGAGGAGGAGAGGAGAGGAGGGGAGAGGAGGAGAGGGGAGGGGAGAGGAGGAGAGGAGAGGGGAGGAGGAGAGGAGAGGAGAGGAGGGAAGAGGAGAGGAGAGGAGGGGAGAGGGAGAGGGGAGGGGAGGGAAGAGGAGAGGAGAGGAGAGGAGAGGAGAGGAGAGGGGAGGGAGGAGGAGAGGAGAGGAGAGGAGAGGAGAGGAGAGGAGAGGGGAGGGGAGGAGGGAGAGGAGAGGAGAGGAGAGGAGAGGAGAGGAGAGGAGAGGGAGGGAGGGGAGGAGGAGAGGAGAGGGAGGGGAGGGGAGGGGAGGGGAGGGGAGGGGAGGGGAGAGAAGGGAAGAGGGGAGGGGACGGGAGGGGAGGAGAGAGGAGGGGACGGGAGAACAAACCATCGTTGAATTCATATCAATACATCTTGATGACATTCTTTATTTATCACCTCATTTATCACCTCATTTATCACCTCATTTTTATCACCTAATTTAGTCTCTTTGAATAATTTTATGGACATCAGATAATTAACTGGGGGGATTTCAATTCATTCTCCATCTGAATACAAGCTCTATCTGAATACATGCTTTGAATTCATGCTCTATCCGAATACATGTTCTGAATTCATGAATACATGCTCTATCTGAATACATTCTCCATCTGAATACATGCTCTGAATTCATGCTCTATCTGAATGCATGCTCTGAATCCATGAATGCATACTCTGAATTCATGAATACATGCTCTATCTGAATACATTCTCTATCTGAATACATGCTCTGAATTCATGAATTCATGCTCTATCTGAATGCATGATCTGAATTCATGCTCTATCTGATCGCATGATCTGAATTCATGCTATATCTGAAAGAAAAAAATGTAATCCCAATGTAGCGGTCTTTTGGTCAACGCCCAGCCACTCTGACACTGACTCAGTGTAGACATGTAACTCATTAAAAAAATAAACGCAACATGCGACAATTTCAAAGATTTTACTGAGTTACAGTTCATACTGTATTAGGAAATCAGTCATAAATAATAAATTCATTAGGTCCCAATCTATGGATTTCACATGACTGGGAATACAGATATGTATCTGTTGATCACAGATACCTTTAAAAAACAAAAAATGGGCCTCACAATGGGCCTCAGGATCTCGTCACAGTATCTCTGCATTCAAATTGCCATTGATAAAATGCAATTGTGTCGGTTGTCCATAGCTTATGCCTGTCCACACCATAACCCCACCGCCACTATGGGGCGCTCTGTTCACAACAATGACAACAGCAAACCGCTCACCCACATAACGCCATACACGTGGCCTGCAGGTTGTGAGGCCGGTTGGACGCACTGCCAAATTCTCTAAAACAATGTTGGGGGTGGCTTATGGTAGAGAAATAAACATTAAATTATCTGGCAACAGCTCTGGTTGACATTTACTGTATTTAGTGCTTTCAGAAAGTATTCACAGCCCTTGATTTTTTCCACATTTTGTTGTTTTACAAAGTGGGATTAAAATTGATTTAATTGTCATTTAATGTCAATGATCTCAACAAAATACTCTGCAATATTAAAGTGAAAGAAAAATTCTATCATTAAAACAATTCTAATGGAATATAAAACACAAATATATTTAATCCTCTGATTCAATACATGTTAGAATCACCTTTGGCCGTGATTACAGCTGTGAGTCTATAAGAGCTTTGCTGGATTGTACAATATTTGCCCATTACTGTAAAAATACATTTTTTTTTCAAGCTATTTCAAGTTTGTAGACAGCCATTTTCTAGTCTTGCCATAGATTTTCAAGCCGATTTAAATCAAAACTGTAACTGGGCCACTCAGGAACATTCAATGTCATCTTGGTAAGCAACTCCAGTGTAGATCATTTGGCCTTGTGTGAATTTGTTTGCCAGTGTCTGTTGGAAAAGCACATTGTAACAAGTTTTCTGTTAAGATTTTGCCTGATTTTTCCGTTTCTTTTTAGCATGAAATAACTCCCTAGTCATTGCCGATGACAAGCATACCCATAACGTGATGCAGCCACCAACATGCTTGAAAATATGAAGAGTGGTACTCAATAATGTTTTCTGTTGATTTGCCCCAAACATAACACTTGGTTTTTCAGGACAAAAAAGTTAATTTCTTTGCCACATTTTTTTGCAGTATTACTTTATTGCCTTGTTGCAAACAGGATGCATGTTTTGGAATATTTGTATTCTGTTCAGGCTTCCTTCTTTTCGCCCTGTCATTTATGTTAGTATTGTGGAGTAACTACAATGTTGTTGATCCATCCTCAGATACTATCTGGCCTGATGACTCCTGGCTGTCCCCGTCCCAATTCACCGGGTCGTGCAGCTGATCCAGTTTGTGCTGCTCTACCTGCGGCTATGGTACCCTGACCTGTTCACTGGACCTGATACCTTGTCCCGGACCTGCTTCTTTGACCCCCTCTCTCTCTCTACCGCACTGTATCTAACTCTGAATGCTCGTCTATGAAAAGCCAACTGACATTTACTCCTGACCTGTTGCACCCTCTATAAACACGGATTATTATCATAATTATTATAATTATTATTATTATATTATTATTATTATTATTACCTCTATAAACACTGATTATTATCATAATTATTATTATTATATTATTATTATTATTACCTCTATAAACACTGATTATTATCATAATTATTATTATTATATTATTATTATTATTACCTCTATAAACACTGATTATTATCATAATTATTATTATTATATTATTATTATTATTACCTCTATAAACACTGATTATTATCATAATTATTATTATTATTTTTATTATTACCTCTATAAACACTGATTATTATTATTTGACCCTGCTGGTCATCTATGAATGTTTGATCATCTTGAAGAATGATCTGGCCTTAATGGCCATGTACTCCTATAATCTCCACCCGGCACAGCCAGAAGAGGACTGGCCACCCCTCACAGCCTGGTTCCTCTCCACCCGGCACAGCCAGAAGAGGACTGGCCACCCCTCATAGCCTGGTTCCTCTCTAGGTTTCTTCCTAGGTTCTGGACTTTCTAGGGAGTTTTTCCCTAGCCACTGTCATGACGTTGGCCTCTTTTGGTACAGGGAGGACAGTTGACCCCCTCCCTTTTGCACACAATCCACCCTGTGTGTAAAGGGTCGTAAAAACTCTAAAATTCCAGGAGAGTCTCTGGCCACATGGCCCATAGAGAGACACAGGAAATTCTTCCAACTCATAGAATTGGAAAGCCAAGCGACATTTTGTGTTCTGGAGAAGGTATGGAAGATTGGTGAAGAATCCAGCTACGAACTGATCCGCTTGGTACCATTTTGTGATATTCCGAAGAGACAATATAGCCATATTACCATAAAACTGTTTATATAATAGACTCAGTTTAAGACTTGCATCATATGGGTGTATGGAATGTATTAATAAGGATAAAGCTTTTGTAAGACATTGAGATGCTATGTACTGATGTAATGTGATAGAATTGTATTTCTGTAACCAAATCTAACTCAGTCATAGGCACGCCCCAGGGACCCATACAGGACCAGGCGTCATTTGACAAGCTGTTCTATGGGCACTATAAAACACCCCGGATTTACATTTCTCCAGACCAGGCCTACACTCCCGTTGGCACATAGGTTCTACCATCTAATTCCTCTACTGAAAGTGAACCATACCACGTGGTTAACTTTTAGACTATCGATACTGACAGAATAAGAACAAGTCTTTGATATTAATTATTAGTCTGCAGCTAAGTAAATTATATCATCGAACGCGAAGACCAACGAAACAACCATTCTATGACGACATTAATGAATGTCGCTCTGAAAGATCCATTCTAACCGAGAGAGAGAGAGAGAGAACGCGGACAAAACTCCCCAACAGAACTACTCTCCAACAAGAATCAGAACGACACACTGAGCGTAAATATATATTGATTGCAATTGTTCCCGAATGAGTGAGCCTTCAATTGTCAATTGTTAATGTTAATGAACCCTGTGTAACTTCTCAGCCGACCTTTTATGATCCATTGTTCAACAGGCCGACCTGCCTGTTTAGCCAGTAGGGCACATTCCGATAGCAATCCTTTGTGACGATAATTACTGTTTGTATGTTTTTCTGTTAATTACTTAGTGTAGTAAATAAATGATTTTAGTAAAGACTGGGTTCGTGCAGATACAACAATTTACGACGTTTTGGAATGAGACTGGACTAGAGGTAAAATACACCATTGAAACCAGAAGATAATCGGCCTATACTATAATAGGATATAATATTATAGTACAGGAAAGTTATATTAGGAAAATTATAGCTTTGTAATCTGAATATTCTCCTTGGTGCCCCGATCTCCTAGTTAATTACAATTAAACGATTAATCAGTTTAATCGCGTGATAATAATTACAGGGAGCTAATTGATAAACATATCTTCAGTTTAATGGTTCCCCCCTAAAGACACGACACCACCGTGCTTCTACATCTGTATTGCTTGCTGTTTGGGGTTTTAGGCTGGGTTTCTGTATAAGAACTTTGTGACATCTGCTGATGTAAAAAGGGCTTTATAAACTTTATAAAAGTCATTGTAGCAGTAGTATTTATTAGTATTTAGTATTTATTAGTATTTAGTATTTGTTAGTCTAAAGGTAAAACTTTATGAAAGTCATTGTTGTAAGGGAATGAGTGACTGGCGGCAGGGAAGTCAAGCGCAGGAGAGCAAAACCTGGTACGGAACGGAGCAGTTCCATTCATAAAACCACCGGTAACCAGAACAATAAACAAATGGGTACAAAACCCATCGCGCACCACAGAAAACGTGCACATGCACTCACAATAAACAATTCCGCACAAAGACATGGGGGGAACAGAGGGTTAAATACACAACATGTAATGAGGGAAATGAGACCAGGTGTGTGAGAAGACAAGACAAAACAAATGGAAAATGAAAAGCTAGAAGACCGACGACACGGCGCCGCCCGAACAAGGAGAGGAACCGACTTCAGTGGAAGTCGTGACAATTGTAGAAATAGTATTTATTAGTATTTAGTATTTGTTAGTATTTAGCATTTATTAGTATTTAGTATGTATTAGTATTTAGTATTTATTCGTATTTTGTATTTCTTAGTATTTAGTATTTCTTAGTATTTAGTATTTATTAGTATTTAATATGTATTAGTATTTAGTATTTATTAGTATTTAGTATTTATTAGTATTTAGTATTTAATATTTATTAGTATTTAATATTTATTAGTATTTAGTATTTATTAGTATTTAATATTTATTAGTATTTAGTATTTATTAGTCCAGAGGTAAAGATATATTACTGACGCTGCCTCACACACACATAAAACACACCAGGTGAGGAGTGTGTGCGCGTGCGCTTGTCTGTGTGCTTGTGTGTGTGTATATCTGTGTGTATATGTGTGTGTGTATATGTGTGTGTGTGTTACTCACAGGGACAGCAGGTTGGGTAGATTCCATGGAATGTCATTGGGAAGTCTTTCCAGCTGATTATTCTGAAGCATCCTGTCAATCAGACAACAACATGAATATCTACTAAGTTACAGTTCATATGAGGAAATCAGTCCATTTCAATAAATTAATTAGGCCCGAATTTATAGATTTCACATGACTGGGAATACAGATATGCATCTGCTGGTCACAGATACCCCTCTTAATGATCGTACACTTTTAAAAAAAATGTTCGCCTAAAATGACATACCCAAATCTAACTGCCTGTAGCTCAGGCCCTGAAGCTAGGATATGTATGTTCTTGATATAACACATTAGATCTGGTAAAAGATAATACAAACAAAACTACGCTACATTTTTATTTCTGGGACCCTCAGGATGACAGATCAGAGCAAGATTACTGAATGTAAGTACATTATTTACCTTCAGAGGTGAATGTATCAAACCAGTTGCTGTGATAAAAGTGTTTTGTTGTTTTGCACTCTCCTCAAACAATAGCATGGTATTTTTTCACTGTAATAGCTACTGTTAATATGACAATGCAGTTAGATTAACAGGAATGTAAGCGTTCGGATGAAGGGCAAGACAATGGGCCTAAGGATCTCATCAAGCGCCAAGTCTAGGTCCAAGAGGCTTCTAAACAGCTTCTACCCCTCAAAGCCATAAGACTCCTGAACATCTAATCAAATGGCTACCCAGACTATTTGTATTGCCCCCCCCCCCCACCCCCTTTTACACCGCTGCTACTCTCTGTTGTTATCATCTATGCATAGTCACTTTAATCTATGCATCTATGCATAGTTACTACTTACATTTACATATTACCTCACATTGACTCTGTACCGCTACCCCCATGTGTCACGCCCTGACCGTAGAGAGCCTTATTATTCTCTATGGTTGGTTAGGTCAGGGTGTGACTCGGGTGGGGAAGTCTATGTTTTCTGTTTCTTTGTTTTTGGCAGAGTGTGGTTCCCAATCAGAGGCAGCTGTCTATCGTTCTCTCTGATTGGGAATCATACTTAAAGCAGCCTGTTTTCCACCTGTGTTTTTGTGGGATGTTGTTTTCTGTTTAGTGTCTGTTCCTGACAGAACTGTGCGCTTTTGTTATTTTGTTTAAGTGTTTGGTGAATAAAAGTATCATGAACACTTTCCACGCTGCGCCTTGGTCCACTTCAACTACAAACGAGAGCATTTACAGAACATCCTACCAAAAACGGACCGAGCAGCGTGGCCAGGAGGAGTGGACATGGGAGGACATCCTGGACGACAAAGGATCCTGGACGTGGGAGGAGATCCAGGCCGGAAGGGATCGCCTCCCATGGGAACAGGTGGAAGCAGCGAAGGAGGAACGGCGACGAGATCAGGAGTCACGGCAACGACGGAAGCCCGAGAGGCAGTTCCAAAAAATAATTGGGGGGGGGGGGCACACGGGGAGATTGGCGGAGTCAGGGTTTAGACCTGAGCCAACTCCTCGTGCTTACCGTGGGGAGCGTGTGACCAGTCAGTCACCGTGTTATGCAGTGATGTGCACTGTATATCCAGAGCGCATTCACAGCCCGGTGCGCTCGTTGCCGGCTCCCCGCATTTGCCGGGCTAAAGTGAGCATCCAGCCAGGATGGGTTGTACCAGCCCTACGCTCCAGACCTCCAGTGCGCCTCCACAGCCCAGTATATCCTGTGCCAGCTCCGCGCACCCGGTCTCCAGTGCGTCTCCCCAGCCTGGTAAGCCCTGTGGCAGCTCCACGCACCAGGCTGGCAGTACGTCTCCTCAGTCTAGTGATGATCCATGGCACGAAGCCTCCAGTGATGATCCATGGCACGAAGCCTCCAGTGATGATCCATGGCACGAAGCCTCCAGTGATGATCCATGGCACGAAGCCTCCAGTGATGATCCATGGCACGAAGCCTCCAGTGATGATCCATGGCACGAAGCCTCCAGTGATGATCCATGGCACGAAGCCTCCAGTGATGATCCATGGCACGAAGCCTCCAGTGATGATCCATGGCATGAAGCCTCCAGTGATGATCCATGGCACGAAGCCTCCAGTGATAATCCATGGCGGCGGTCCGCAGTCCAGAGCCTCCAGCGGCGGTCGGCAGTTCAGAGCCTCCAGTGGGGGTTCCCAGTTCAGAGCCTCCAGTGGGGGTTCCCAGTTCAGAGCCTCCGGCGAGTATCTACGGTTCGGAGTCCCCGGCAACGATCCAACCAGACCCAAACAGCCCAAGAATGAAACCTCTAACGGACCCAACCAGCCCCTAACAGACCCAACCAGCCCCTAACAGATCCAACCAGCCCCTAACAGACCCACCAGCCCCTAACAGACCCAACCAGCCCCTAACAGACCCAACCAGCCCCTAACAGACCCAACCAGCCCCTAACAGACCCAACCAGCCCCTAACAGACCCAACCAGCCCCTAACAGACCCAACCAGCCCCTAACAGACCCAACCAGCCCCTAACAGACCTGCAGCACCAGACCCAACAGACCCAACCAGCCCCTACCAGCCCCTAACAGACCCAACCAGCCCCTAACAGACCCAACCAGACCTACCAGCCCCTAACAGACCCAACCAGCCCCTACCAGCCCCAACCAGCCCCTAACAGACCCAACCAGCCCCTAACAGACCCCCCTAACAGCCAGCCTCTAACAGACCCAACCAGCCCCTAACAGACCCAACCAGCCCCTAACAGACCCAACCAGCCCCTAACAGACCCAACCAGCCCCTACCAGCCCCTAACAGACCCAACCAGCCCCTACCAGCCCCTACCAGCCCCTAACAGACCCAACCAGCCCCTACCAGCCCCTACCAGCCCCTAACAGACCCAACCAGCCTCTAACAGACCCAACCAGCCTCTAACAGACCCAACCAGCCCCTAACAGACCCAACCAGCCCCTAACAGACCCAACCAGCCCCTAACAGACCCAACCAGCCCCTAACAGACCCAACCAGCCCCTAACAGACCCAACCAGCCCCTAACAGACCTACCCAGCCCCTAACAGACCCAACCAGCCCCTAACAGACCCAACCAGCCCCTACCAGCCCCTAACAGACCCAACCAGCCCCTAACAGACCCAACGAGCCCCTACCAGCCCCTAACAGACCCAACCAGCCCCTACCAGCCCCTACCAGCCCCTAACAGACCCAACCAGCCCCTACCAGCCCCTACCAGGCCCTAACAGACCCAACCAGCCTCTAACAGACCCAACCAGCCTCTAACAGACCCAACCAGCCCCTAACAGACCCAACCAGCCCCTAACAGACCCAACCAGCCCCTAACAGACCCAACCAGCCACTAACAGACCCAACCAGCCCCTAACAGACCCAACCAGCCCCTAACAGACCCAACCAGCCCCTTAACAGACCCAACCAGCCCCTACCAGCCCCTAACAGACCCAACCAGCCCCTAACAGACCCAACCAGCCCCTAACAGACCCAACCAGCCCCTAACAGACCCAACCAGCCCTTAACAGACCCATCCAGCCCCTAACAGACCCAACCAGCCCCTAACAGACCCAACCAGCCTCTAACAGACCCAACCAGCCCCTAACAGACCCAACCAGCCCATAACAGACCCAACCAGCCCTTAACAGACCCAACCAGCCCCTAACAGACCCAACCAGCCCCTACCAGCCCCTAACAGACCCATCCAGCCCCTAACAGACCCAACCAGCCCCTAACAGACCCAACCAGCCCCTAACAGACCCAACCAGCCCCTAACAGACCCAACCAGCCTCTAACAGACCCAACCAGCCCCTAACAGACCCAACCAGCCCATAACAGACCCAACCAGCCCCTAACAGACCCAACCAGCCCCTACCAGCCCCTAACAGACCCAACCAGCCCTTAACAGACCCAACCAGCCCCTAACAGACCCAACCAGCCCCTAACAGACCCAACCAGCCCCTACCAGCCCCTAACAGACCTATCCAGCCCCTAACAGACCCAACCAGCCCCTAACAGACCCAACCAGCCCCTACCAGCCCCTAACAGACCCAACCAGCCCTTAACAGACCCTAACAGCCCCTACCAGCCCCTAACAGACCCAACGAGCCCCTACCAGCCCCTACCAGACCCAACCAGCCCCTAACAGACCCAACCAGCCCCTAACAGACCCAACCAGCCCCTAACAGACCCAACCAGCCCCTAACAGACCCAACCAGCCCCTACCAGCCCCTAACAGACCCAACCAGCCCCTAACAGACCCAACCAGCCCCTAACAGACCCAACCAGCCCCTAACAGACCCAACCAGCCCCTACCAGCCCCAACCAGCCCTAACAGACCCAACCAGCCCCTAACAGACCCAACTGACCCAGGTCAGTTAGCAGGGATAATAACAGTGACAGGTCAGTTAGCAGGGATAATAACAGTGACAGGTCAGTTAGCAGGGATAATAACAGTGACAGGTCAGTTAGCAGGGATAATAACAGTGACAGGTCAGTTAGCAGGGATAATAACAGTGACAGGTCAGTTAGCAGGGATAATAACAGTGACAGGTCAGTTAGCAGGGATAATAACAGTGACAGGTCAGTTAGCAGGGATAATAACAGTGACAGGTCAGTTAGCAGGGATAATAACAGTGACAGGTCAGTTAGCAGGGATAATAACAGTGACAGGTCAGTTAGCAGGGATAATAACAGTGACAGGTCAGTTAGCAGGGATAATAACAGTGACAGGTCAGTTAGCAGGGATAATAACAGTGACAGGTCAGTTAGCAGGGATAATAACAGTGACAGGTCAGTTAGCAGGGATAATAACAGTGACAGGTCAGTTAGCAGGGATAATAACAGTGACAGGTCAGTTAGCAGGGATAATAACAGTGACAGGTCAGTTAGCAGGGATAATAACAGTGACAGGTCAGTTAGCAGGGATAATAACAGTGACAGGTCAGTTAGCAGGGATAATAACAGTGACAGGTCAGTTAGCAGGGATAATAACAGTGACAGGTCAGTTAGCAGGGATAATAACAGTGACAGGTCAGTTAGCAGGGATAATAACAGTGACAGGTCAGTTAGCAGGGATAATAACAGTGACAGGTCAGTTAGCAGGGATAATAACAGTGACAGGTCAGTTAGCAGGGATAATAACAGTGACAGGTCAGTTAGCAGGGATAATAACAGTGACAGGTCAGTTAGCAGGGATAATAACAGTGACAGGTCAGTTAGCAGGGATAATAACAGTGACAGGTCAGTTAGCAGGGATAATAACAGTGACAGGTCAGTTAGCGGGGATAATAACAGTGACAGGTCAGTTAGCAGGGATAATAACAGTGACAGGTCAGTTAGCAGGGATAATAACAGTGACAGGTCAGTTAGCAGGGATAATAACAGTGACAGGTCAGTTAGCAGGGATAATAACAGTGACAGGTCAGTTAGCAGGGATAATAACAGTGACAGGTCAGTTAGCAGGGATAATAACAGTGACAGGTCAGTTAGCAGGATAATAACAGTGACAGGTCAGTTAGCAGGGATAATAACAGTGACAGGTCAGTTAGCAGGGATAATAACAGTGACAGGTCAGTTAGCAGGGATAATAACAGTGACAGGTCAGTTAGCAGGGATAATAACAGTGACAGGTCAGTTAGCAGGGATAATAACAGTGACAGGTCAGTTAGCAGGGATAATAACAGTGACAGGTCAGTTAGCAGGGATAATAACAGTGACAGGTCAGTTAGCAGGGATAATAACAGTGACAGGTCAGTTAGCAGGGATAATAACAGTGACAGGTCAGTTAGCAGGGATAATAACAGTGACAGGTCAGTTAGCAGGGATAATAACAGTGACAGGTCAGTTAGCAGGGATAATAACAGTGACAGGTCAGTTAGCAGGGATAATAACAGTGACAGGTCAGTTAGCAGGGATAATAACAGTGACAGGTCAGTTAGCAGGGATAATAACAGTGACAGGTCAGTTAGCAGGGATAATAACAGTGACAGGTCAGTTAGCAGGGATAATAACAGTGACAGGTCAGTTAGCAGGGATAATAACAGTGACAGGTCAGTTAGCAGGGATAATAACAGTGACAGGTCAGTTAGCAGGGATAATAACAGTGACAGGTCAGTTAGCAGGGATAATAACAGTGACAGGTCAGTTAGCAGGGATAATAACAGTGACAGGTCAGTTAGCAGGGATAATAACAGTGACAGGTCAGTTAGCAGGGATAATAACAGTGACAGGTCAGTTAGCAGGGATAATAACAGTGACAGGTCAGTTAGCAGGGATAATAACAGTGACAGGTCAGTTAGCAGGGATAATAACAGTGACAGGTCAGTTAGCAGGGATAATAACAGTGACAGGTCAGTTAGCAGGGATAATAACAGTGACAGGTCAGTTAGCAGGGATAATAACAGTGACAGGTCAGTTAGCAGGGGAATAACAGTGACAGGTCAGTTAGCAGGGATAATAACAGTGACAGGTCAGTTAGCAGGGATAATAACAGTGACAGGTCAGTTAGCAGGGATAATAACAGTGACAGGTCAGTTAGCAGGGGAATAACAGTGACAGGTCAGTTAGCAGGGATAATAACAGTGACAGGTCGGTTAGCAGGGATAATAACAGTGACAGGTCAGTTAGCAGGGATAATAACAGTGACAGGTCAGTTAGCAGGGATAATAACAGTGACAGGTCAGTTAGCAAGGATAATAACAGTGACAGGTCAGTTAGCAGGGATAATAACAGTGACAGGTCAGTTAGCAGGGATAATAACAGTGACAGGTCAGTTAGCAGGGATAATAACAGTGACAGGTCAGTTAGCAGGGATAATAACAGTGACAGGTCAGTTAGCAGGGATAATAACAGTGACAGGTCAGTTAGCAGGGATAATAACAGTGACAGGTCAGTTAGCAGGGATAATAACAGTGACAGGTCAGTTAGCAGGGATAATAACAGTGACAGGTCAGTTAGCAGGGATAATAACAGTGACAGGTCAGTTAGCAGGGATAATAACAGTGACAGGTCAGTTAGCAGGATAATAACAGTGACAGGTCAGTTAGCAGGGATAATAACAGTGACAGGTCAGTTAGCAGGGATAATAACAGTGACAGGTCAGTTAGCAGGATAATAACAGTGACAGGTCAGTTAGCAGGGATAATAACAGTGACAGGTCAGTTAGCAGGGATAATAACAGTGACAGGTCAGTTAGCAGGGATAATAACAGTGACAGGTCAGTTAGCAGGGATAATAACAGTGACAGGTCAGTTAGCAGGGATAATAACAGTGACAGGCCAGTTAGCAGGGATAATAACAGTGACAGGTCAGTTAGCGAGGGATAATAACAGTGACAGGTCAGTTAGCAGGGATAATAACAGTGACAGGTCAGTTAGCAGGGATAATAACAGTGACAGGTCAGTTAGCAGGATAATAACAGTGACAGGTCAGTTAGCAGGGATAATAACAGTGACAGGTCAGTTAGCAGGGATAATAACAGTGACAGGTCAGTTAGCAGGGATAATAACAGTGACAGGTCGGTTAGCGGGGATAATAACAGTGACAGGTCAGTTAGCGAGGATAATAACAGTGACAGGTCAGTTAGCAGGGATAATAACAGTGACAGGTCAGTTAGCAGGGATAATAACAGTGACAGGTCAGTTAGCAGGGATAATAACAGTGACAGGTCAGTTAGCAGGGATAATAACAGTGACAGGTCAGTTAGCAGGGATAATAACAGTGACAGGTCAGTTAGCAGGGATAATAACAGTGACAGGTCAGTTAGCAGGGATAATAACAGTGACAGGTCAGTTAGCAGGGATAATAACAGTGACAGGTCAGTTAGCAGGGATAATAACAGTGACAGGTCAGTTAGCAGGGATAATAACAGTGACAGGTCAGTTAGCAGGATAATAACAGTGACAGGTCAGTTAGCAGGATAATAACAGTGACAGGTCAGTTAGCAGGGATAATAACAGTGACAGGTCAGTTAGCAGGGATAATAACAGTGACAGGTCAGTTAGCAGGGATAATAACAGTGACAGGTCAGTTAGCAGGGATAATAACAGTGACAGGTCAGTTAGCAGGGATAATAACAGTGACAGGTCAGTTAGCAGGGATAATAACAGTGACAGGTCAGTTAGCAGGGATAATAACAGTGACAGGTCAGTTAGCAGGGATAATAACAGTGACAGGTCAGTTAGCAGGGATAATAACAGTGACAGGTCAGTTAGCAGGGATAATAACAGTGACAGGTCAGTTAGCAGGGAATAATAACAGTGACAGGTCAGTTAGCAGGATAATAACAGTGACAGGTCAGTTAGCAGGGATAATAACAGTGACAGGTCAGTTAGCAGGGATAATAACAGTGACAGGTCAGTTAGCAGGGATAATAACAGTGACAGGTCAGTTAGCAGGGATAATAACAGTGACAGGTCAGTTAGCAGGGATAATAACAGTGACAGGTCAGTTAGCAGGATAATAACAGTGACAGGTCAGTTAGCAGGGATAATAACAGTGACAGGTCAGTTAGCAGGATAATAACAGTGACAGGTCAGTTAGCAGGGATAATAACAGTGACAGGTCAGTTAGCAGGGATAATAACAGTGACAGGTCAGTTAGCAGGGATAATAACAGTGACAGGTCAGTTAGCAGGGATAATAACAGTGACAGGTCAGTTAGCAGGGATAATAACAGTGACAGGTCAGTTAGCAGGGATAATAACAGTGACAGGTCAGTTAGCAGGGATAATAACAGTGACAGGTCAGTTAGCAGGGATAATAACAGTGACAGGTCAGTTAGCAGGGATAATAACAGTGACAGGTCAGTTCAGAGATAATAACAGTGACAGGTCAGTTAGCAGGATAATAACAGTGACAGGTCAGTTAGCAGGGATAATAACAGTGACAGGTCAGTTAGCAGGGATAATAACAGTGACAGGTCAGTTAGCAGGGATAATAACAGTGACAGGTCAGTTAGCAGGGATAATAACAGTGACAGGTCAGTTAGCAGGATAATAACAGTGACAGGTCAGTTAGCAGGGATAATAACAGTGACAGGTCAGTTAGCAGGATAATAACAGTGACAGGTCAGTTAGCAGGGATAATAACAGTGACAGGTCAGTTAGCAGGATAATAACAGTGACAGGTCAGTTAGCAGGGATAATAACAGTGACAGGTCAGTTAGCAGGGATAATAACAGTGACAGCCCAGTTAGCAGGGATAATAACAGTGACAGGTCAGTTAGCAGGATAATAACAGTGACAGGTCAGTTAGCAGGGATAATAACAGTGACAGGTCAGTTAGCAGGGATAATAACAGTGACAGGTCAGTTAGCAGGGATAATAACAGTGACAGGTCAGTTAGCAGGGGAATAACAGTGACAGGTCAGTTAGCAGGGATAATAACAGTGACAGGTCAGTTAGCAGGGATAATAACAGTGACAGGTCAGTTAGCAGGGATAATAACAGTGACAGGTCAGTTAGCAGGGATAATAACAGTGACAGGTCAGTTAGCAGGGATAATAACGGTGACAGGTCAGTTAGCAGGGATAATAACAGTGACAGGTCAGTTAGCAGGGATAATAACAGTGACAGGTCAGTTAGCAGGGATAATAACAGTGACAGGTCAGTTAGCAGGGATAATAACAGTGACAGGTCAGTTAGCAGGGATAATAACAGTGACAGGTCAGTTAGCAGGGATAATAACAGTGACAGGTCGGTTAGCAGGGATAATAACAGTGACAGGTCAGTTAGCAGGATAATAACAGTGACAGGTCAGTTAGCAGGATAATAACAGTGACAGGTCAGTTAGCAGGGATAATAACAGTGACAGGTCAGTTAGCAGGATAATAACAGTGACAGGTCAGTTAGCAGGGATAATAACAGTGACAGGTCAGTTAGCAGGGATAATAACAGTGACAGGTCAGTTAGCAGGATAATAACAGTGACAGGTCAGTTAGCAGGGATAATAACAGTGACAGGTCAGTTAGCAGGGATAATAACAGTGACAGGTCAGTTAGCAGGGATAATAACAGTGACAGGTCAGTTAGCAGGGATAATAACAGTGACAGGTCAGTTAGCAGGGATAATAACAGTGACAGGTCAGTTAGCAGGGATAATAACAGTGACAGGTCAGTTAGCAGGATAATAACAGTGACAGGTCAGTTAGCAGGGATAATAACAGTGACAGGTCAGTTAGCAGGGATAATAACAGTGACAGGTCAGTTAGCAGGATAATAACAGTGACAGGTCAGTTAGCAGGGATAATAACAGTGACAGGTCAGTTAGCAGGGATAATAACAGTGACAGGTCAGTTAGCAGGGATAATAACAGTGACAGGTCAGTTAGCAGGGATAATAACAGTGACAGGTCAGTTAGCAGGGATAATAACAGTGACAGGTCAGTTAGCAGGGATAATAACAGTGACAGGTCAGTTAGCAGGGATAATAACAGTGACAGGTCAGTTAGCAGGGATAATAACAGTGACAGGTCAGTTAGCAGGGATAATAACAGTGACAGGTCAGTTAGCAGGGATAATAACAGTGACAGGTCAGTTAGCAGGGATAATAACAGTGACAGGTCAGTTAGCAGGGATAATAACAGTGACAGGTCAGTTAGCAGGGATAATAACAGTGACAGGTCAGTTAGCAGGGATAATAACAGTGACAGGTCAGTTAGCAGGGATAATAACAGTGACAGGTCAGTTAGCAGGGATAATAACAGTGACAGGTCAGTTAGCGAGGGATAATAACAGTGACAGGTCAGTTAGCAGGGATAATAACAGTGACAGGTCAGTTAGCAGGGATAATAACAGTGACAGGTCAGTTAGCAGGGATAATAACAGTGACAGGTCAGTTAGCAGGGAATAACAGTGACAGGTCAGTTAGCAGGGATAATAACAGTGACAGGTCAGTTAGCAGGGATAATAACAGTGACAGGTCAGTTAGCAGGGATAATAACAGTGACAGGTCAGTTAGCAGGGATAATAACAGTGACAGGTCAGTTAGCAGGGATAATAACAGTGACAGGTCAGTTAGCAGGGATAATAACAGTGACAGGTCAGTTAGCAGGGATAATAACAGTGACAGGTCAGTTAGCAGGGATAATAACAGTGACAGGTCAGTTAGCAGGGATAATAACAGTGACAGGTCAGTTAGCAGGATAATAACAGTGACAGGTCCAGTTAGCAGGGATAATAACAGTGACAGGTCAGTTAGCAGGGATAATAACAGTGACAGGTCAGTTAGCAGGGATAATAACAGTGACAGGTCAGTTAGCAGGGATAATAACAGTGACAGGTCAGTTAGCAGGGATAATAACAGTGACAGGTCAGTTAGCAGGGATAATAACAGTGACAGGTCAGTTAGCAGGGATAACAGTGACAGGTCAGTTAGCAGGATAATAACAGTGACAGGTCAGTTAGCAGGGATAATAACAGTGACAGGTCAGTTAGCAGGGATAATAACAGTGACAGGTCGGTTAGCAGGATAATAACAGTGACAGGTCAGTTAGCAGGGATAATAACAGTGACAGTGATAGCAGGATAATAACAGTGACAGGTCAGTTAGCGAGGATAATAACAGTGACAGGTCAGTTAGCAGGGATAATAACAGTGACAGGTCAGTTAGCAGGGATAATAACGGTGACAGGTCAGTTAGCAGGGATAACAACAGTGACAGGTCAGTTAGCAGGATAATAACAGTGACAGGTCAGTTAGCAGGGATAATAACAGTGACAGGTCAGTTAGCAGGGATAATAACAGTGACAGGTCAGTTAGCAGGGATAATAACAGTGACAGGTCAGTTAGCAGGGATAATAACAGGTGACAGGTCAGTTAGCAGGGATAATAACAGTGACAGGTCAGTTAGCAGGGATAATAACAGTGACAGGTCAGTTAGCAGGGATAATAACAGTGACAGGTCAGTTAGCAGGGATAATAACAGTGACAGGTCAGTTAGCAGGGATAATAACAGTGACAGGTCAGTTAGCAGGGATAATAACAGTGACAGGTCAGTTAGCAGAGGATAATAACAGTGACAGGTCAGTTAGCAGGGATAATAACAGTGACAGGTCAGTTAGCAGGGATAATAACAGTGACAGGTCAGTTAGCAGGGATAATAACAGTGACAGGTCAGTTAGCAGGGATAATAACAGTGACAGGTCAGTTAGCAGGGATAATAACAGTGACAGGTCAGTTAGCAGGGATAATAACAGTGACAGGTCAGTTAGCAGGGATAATAACAGTGACAGGTCAGTTAGCGAGGATAATAACAGTGACAGGTCAGTTAGCAGGGATAATAACAGTGACAGGTCAGTTAGCAGGGATAATAACAGTGACAGGTCAGTTAGCAGGGATAATAACAGTGACAGGTCAGTTAGCGAGGATAATAACAGTGACAGGTCAGTTAGCAGGGATAATAACAGTGACAGGTCAGTTAGCAGGGATAATAACAGTGACAGGTCAGTTAGCAGGGATAATAACAGTGACAGGTCAGTTAGCGGGGATAATAACAGTGACAGGTCAGTTAGCAGGGATAATAACAGTGACAGGTCAGTTAGCAGGGATAATAACAGTGACAGGTCAGTTAGCAGGGATAATAACAGTGACAGGTCAGTTAGCAGGGATAATAACAGTGACAGGTCAGTTAGCAGGGATAATAACAGTGACAGGTCAGTTAGCAGGGATAATAACAGTGACAGGTCAGTTAGCAGGGATAATAACAGTGACAGGTCAGTTAGCAGGGATAATAACAGTGACAGGTCAGTTAGCAGGGATAATAACAGTGACAGGTCAGTTAGCAGGGATAATAACAGTGACAGGTCAGTTAGCAGGGATAATAACAGTGACAGGTCAGTTAGCAGGGATAATAACAGTGACAGGTCAGTTAGCAGGGATAATAACAGTGACAGGTCAGTTAGCAGGGATAATAACAGTGACAGGTCAGTTAGCAGGGATAATAACAGTGACAGGTCAGTTAGCAGGGATAATAACAGTGACAGGTCAGTTAGCAGGGATAATAACAGTGACAGGTCAGTTAGCGGGGATAATAACAGTGACAGGTCAGTTAGCAGGGATAATAACAGTGACAGGTCAGTTAGCAGGGATAATAACAGTGACAGGTCAGTTAGCAGGGATAATAACAGTGACAGGTCAGTTAGCAGGGATAATAACAGTGACAGGTCAGTTAGCAGGGATAATAACAGTGACAGGTCAGTTAGCAGGGATAATAACAGTGACAGGTCAGTTAGCAGGGATAATAACAGTGACAGGTCAGTTAGCAGGGATAATAACAGTGACAGGTCAGTTAGCAGGGATAATAACAGTGACAGGTCAGTTAGCAGGGATAATAACAGTGACAGGTCAGTTAGCAGGGATAATAACAGTGACAGGTCAGTTAGCAGGGATAATAACAGTGACAGGTCAGTTAGCAGGGATAATAACAGTGACAGGTCAGTTAGCAGGGATAATAACAGTGACAGGTCAGTTAGCAGGGATAATAACAGTGACAGGTCAGTTAGCAGGGATAATAACAGTGACAGGTCAGTTAGCAGGATAATAACAGTGACAGGTCAGTTAGCAGGGATAATAACAGTGACAGGTCAGTTAGCAGGGATAATAACAGTGACAGGTCAGTTAGCAGGGATAATAACAGTGACAGGTCAGTTAGCAGGGATAATAACAGTGACAGGTCAGTTAGCAGGGATAATAACAGTGACAGGTCAGTTAGCAGGGATAATAACAGTGACAGGTCAGTTAGCAGGGATAATAACAGTGACAGGTCAGTTAGCAGGGATAATAACAGTGACAGGTCAGTTAGCAGGGATAATAACAGTGACAGGTCAGTTAGCAGGGATAATAACAGTGACAGGTCAGTTAGCAGGGATAATAACAGTGACAGGTCAGTTAGCAGGGATAATAACAGTGACAGGTCAGTTAGCAGGGATAATAACAGTGACAGGTCAGTTAGCAGGGATAATAACAGTGACAGGTCAGTTAGCAAGGATAATAACAGTGACAGGTCAGTTAGCAGGGATAATAACAGTGACAGGTCAGTTAGCAGGGATAATAACAGTGACAGGTCAGTTAGCAGGGATAATAACAGTGACAGGTCAGTTAGCAGGGATAATAACAGTGACAGGTCAGTTAGCAGGGATAATAACAGTGACAGGTCAGTTAGCAGGGATAATAACAGTGACAGGTCAGTTAGCAGGGATAATAACAGTGACAGGTCAGTTAGCAGGGGATAATAACAGTGACAGGTCAGTTAGCAGGATAATAACAGTGACAGGTCAGTTAGCAGGGATAATAACAGTGACAGGTCAGTTAGCAGGGATAATAACAGTGACAGGTCAGTTAGCAGGGATAATAACAGTGACAGGTCAGTTAGCAGGGATAATAACAGTGACAGGTCAGTTAGCAGGGATAATAACAGTGACAGGTCAGTTAGCAGGGATAATAACAGTGACAGGTCAGTTAGCAGGGATAATAACAGTGACAGGTCAGTTAGCAGGGATAATAACAGTGACAGGTCAGTTAGCAGGGATAATAACAGTGACAGGTCAGTTAGCAGGGATAATAACAGTGACAGGTCAGTTAGCAGGGATAATAACAGTGACAGGTCAGTTAGCAGGGATAATAACAGTGACAGGTCAGTTAGCAGGGATAATAACAGTGACAGGTCAGTTAGCAGGGATAATAACAGTGACAGGTCAGTTAGCAGGGATAATAACAGTGACAGGTCAGTTAGCAGGGATAATAACAGTGACAGGTCAGTTAGCAGGGATAATAACAGTGACAGGTCAGTTAGCAGGGATAATAACAGTGACAGGTCAGTTAGCAGGGATAATAACAGTGACAGGTCAGTTAGCAGGGATAATAACAGTGACAGGTCAGTTAGCAGGGATAATAACAGTGACAGGTCAGTTAGCAGGGATAATAACAGTGACAGGTCAGTTAGCAGGGATAATAACAGTGACAGGTCAGTTAGCAGGATAATAACAGTGACAGGTCAGTTAGCAGGGATAATAACAGTGACAGGTCAGTTAGCAGGGATAATAACAGTGACAGGTCAGTTAGCAGGGATAATAACAGTGACAGGTCAGTTAGCAGGGATAATAACAGTGACAGGTCAGTTAGCAGGGATAATAACAGTGACAGGTCAGTTAGCAGGATAATAACAGTGACAGGTCAGTTAGCAGGGATAATAACAGTGACAGGTCAGTTAGCAGGGATAATAACAGTGACAGGTCAGTTAGCAGGGATAATAACAGTGACAGGTCAGTTAGCAGGGATAATAACAGTGACAGGTCAGTTAGCAGGGATAATAACAGTGACAGGTCAGTTAGCAGGGATAATAACAGTGACAGGTCAGTTAGCAGGGATAATAACAGTGACAGGTCAGTTAGCAGGGATAATAACAGTGACAGGTCAGTTAGCAGGGATAATAACAGTGACAGGTCAGTTAGCAGGGATAATAACAGTGACAGGTCAGTTAGCGGGGATAATAACAGTGACAGGTCAGTTAGCAGGGATAATAACAGTGACAGGTCAGTTAGCAGGGATAATAACAGTGACAGGTCAGTTAGCAGGGATAATAACAGTGACAGGTCAGTTAGCGGGATAATAACAGTGACAGGTCAGTTAGCAGGGATAATAACAGTGACAGGTCAGTTAGCAGGGATAATAACAGTGACAGGTCAGTTAGCAGGGATAATAACAGTGACAGGTCAGTTAGCAGGGATAATAACAGTGACAGGTCAGTTAGCAGGGATAATAACAGTGACAGGTCAGTTAGCAGGGATAATAACAGTGACAGGTCAGTTAGCAGGGATAATAACAGTGACAGGTCAGTTAGCAGGGATAATAACAGTGACAGGTCAGTTAGCAGGGATAATAACAGTGACAGGTCAGTTAGCAGGGATAATAACAGTGACAGGTCAGTTAGCAGGGATAATAACAGTGACAGGTCAGTTAGCAGGGATAATAACAGTGACAGGTCAGTTAGCAGGGATAATAACAGTGACAGGTCAGTTAGCAGGGATAATAACAGTGACAGGTCAGTTAGCAGGATAATAACAGTGACAGGTCAGTTAGCAGGGATAATAACAGTGACAGGTCAGTTAGCGGGGATAATAACAGTGACAGGTCAGTTAGCAGGGATAATAACAGTGACAGGTCAGTTAGCAGGGATAATAACAGTGACAGGTCAGTTAGCAGGGATAATAACAGTGACAGGTCAGTTAGCAGGGATAATAACAGTGACAGGTCAGTTAGCGGGGATAATAACAGTGACAGGTCAGTTAGCAGGGATAATAACAGTGACAGGTCAGTTAGCAGGGATAATAACAGTGACAGGTCAGTTAGCAGGGATAATAACAGTGACAGGTCAGTTAGCAGGGATAATAACAGTGACAGGTCAGTTAGCAGGGATAATAACAGTGACAGGTCAGTTAGCAGGGATAATAACAGTGACAGGTCAGTTAGCAGGGATAATAACAGTGACAGGTCAGTTAGCAGGGATAATAACAGTGACAGGTCAGTTAGCAGGGATAATAACAGTGACAGGTCAGTTAGCAGGATAATAACAGTGACAGGTCAGTTAGCAGGGATAATAACAGTGACAGGTCAGTTAGCAGGGATAATAACAGTGACAGGTCAGTTAGCAGGGATAATAACAGTGACAGGTCAGTTAGCAGGGATAATAACAGTGACAGGTCAGTTAGCGAGGATAATAACAGTGACAGGTCAGTTAGCAGGGATAATAACAGTGACAGGTCAGTTAGCAGGGATAATAACAGTGACAGGTCAGTTAGCAGGGATAATAACAGTGACAGGTCAGTTAGCAGGGATAATAACAGTGACAGGTCAGTTAGCAGGGATAATAACAGTGACAGGTCAGTTAGCAGGGATAATAACAGTGACAGGTCAGTTAGCAGGGATAATAACAGTGACAGGTCAGTTAGCAGGGATAATAACAGTGACAGGTCAGTTAGCAGGGATAATAACAGTGACAGGTCAGTTAGCAGGGATAATAACAGTGACAGGTCAGTTAGCAGGGTAATAACAGTGACAGGTCAGTTAGCAGGGATAATAACAGTGACAGGTCAGTTAGCAGGGATAATAACAGTGACAGGTCAGTTAGCAGGGATAATAACAGTGACAGGTCAGTTAGCAGGGATAATAACAGTGACAGGTCAGTTAGCAGGGATAATAACAGTGACAGGTCAGTTAGCAGGGATAATAACAGTGACAGGTCAGTTAGCAGGATAATAACAGTGACAGGTCAGTTAGCAGGGATAATAACAGTGACAGGTCAGTTAGCAGGGATAATAACAGTGACAGGTCAGTTAGCAGGGATAATAACAGTGACAGGTCAGTTAGCAGGGATAATAACAGTGACAGGTCAGTTAGCAGGGATAATAACAGTGACAGGTCAGTTAGCAGGGATAATAACAGTGACAGGTCAGTTAGCAGGATAATAACAGTGACAGGTCAGTTAGCAGGGATAATAACAGTGACAGGTCAGTTAGCAGGGATAATAACAGTGACAGGTCAGTTAGCAGGGATAATAACAGTGACAGGTCAGTTAGCAGGGATAATAACAGTGACAGGTCAGTTAGCAGGGATAATAACAGTGACAGGTCAGTTAGCAGGGATAATAACAGTGACAGGTCAGTTAGCAGGGATAATAACAGTGACAGGTCAGTTAGCAGGGATAATAACAGTGACAGGTCAGTTAGCAGGGATAATAACAGTGACAGGTCAGTTAGCAGGGATAATAACAGTGACAGGTCAGTTAGCAGGGATAATAACAGTGACAGGTCAGTTAGCAGGGATAATAACAGTGACAGGTCAGTTAGCAGGGATAATAACAGTGACAGGTCAGTTAGCAGGGATAATAACAGTGACAGGTCAGTTAGCAGGGATAATAACAGTGACAGGTCAGTTAGCAGGGATAATAACAGTGACAGGTCAGTTAGCAGGGATAATAACAGTGACAGGTCAGTTAGCAGGGATAATAACAGTGACAGGTCAGTTAGCAGGGATAATAACAGTGACAGGTCAGTTAGCAGGGATAATAACAGTGACAGGTCAGTTAGCAGGGATAATAACAGTGACAGGTCAGTTAGCAGGGATAATAACAGTGACAGGTCAGTTAGCAGGGATAATAACAGTGACAGGTCAGTTAGCAGGGATAATAACAGTGACAGGTCAGTTAGCAGGGATAATAACAGTGACAGGTCAGTTAGCAGGGATAATAACAGTGACAGGTCAGTTAGCAGGGATAATAACAGTGACAGGTCAGTTAGCAGGATAATAACAGTGACAGGTCAGTTAGCGGGGATAATAACAGTGACAGGTCAGTTAGCAGGGATAATAACAGTGACAGGTCAGTTAGCAGGGATAATAACAGTGACAGGTCAGTTAGCAGGGATAATAACAGTGACAGGTCAGTTAGCAGGGATAATAACAGTGACAGGTCAGTTAGCAGGGATAATAACAGTGACAGGTCAGTTAGCAGGGATAATAACAGTGACAGGTCAGTTAGCGGGGATAATAACAGTGACAGGTCAGTTAGCAGGGATAATAACAGTGACAGGTCAGTTAGCAGGGATAATAACAGTGACAGGTCAGTTAGCAGGGATAATAACAGTGACAGGTCAGTTAGCAGGGATAATAACAGTGACAGGTCAGTTAGCAGGGATAATAACAGTGACAGGTCAGTTAGCAGGGATAATAACAGTGACAGGTCAGTTAGCAGGGATAATAACAGTGACAGGTCAGTTAGCAGGGATAATAACAGTGACAGGTCAGTTAGCAGGGATAATAACAGTGACAGGTCAGTTAGCAGGGATAATAACAGTGACAGGTCAGTTAGCAGGGATAATAACAGTGACAGGTCAGTTAGCAGGGATAATAACAGTGACAGGTCAGTTAGCAGGGATAATAACAGTGACAGGTCAGTTAGCAGGGATAATAACAGTGACAGGTCAGTTAGCAGGGATAATAACAGTGACAGGTCAGTTAGCAGGGATAATAACAGTGACAGGTCAGTTAGCAGGGATAATAACAGTGACAGGTCAGTTAGCAGGGATAATAACAGTGACAGGTCAGTTAGCAGGGATAATAACAGTGACAGGTCAGTTAGCAGGGATAATAACAGTGACAGGTCAGTTAGCAGGGATAATAACAGTGACAGGTCAGTTAGCAGGGATAATAACAGTGACAGGTCAGTTAGCAGGGATAATAACAGTGACAGGTCAGTTAGCAGGGATAATAACAGTGACAGGTCAGTTAGCAGGGATAATAACAGTGACAGGTCAGTTAGCAGGATAATAACAGTGACAGGTCAGTTAGCAGGGATAATAACAGTGACAGGTCAGTTAGCAGGGATAATAACAGTGACAGGTCAGTTAGCAGGGATAATAACAGTGACAGGTCAGTTAGCAGGGATAATAACAGTGACAGGTCAGTTAGCAGGGATAATAACAGTGACAGGTCAGTTAGCAGGGATAATAACAGTGACAGGTCAGTTAGCAGGGATAATAACAGTGACAGGTCAGTTAGCAGGGATAATAACAGTGACAGGTCAGTTAGCAGGGATAATAACAGTGACAGGTCAGTTAGCAGGGATAATAACAGTGACAGGTCAGTTAGCAGGGGGATAATAACAGTGACAGGTCAGTTAGCAGGGATAATAACAGTGACAGGTCAGTTAGCAGGGATAATAACAGTGACAGGTCAGTTAGCAGGGATAATAACAGTGACAGGTCAGTTAGCAGGGATAATAACAGTGACAGGTCAGTTAGCAGGGATAATAACAGTGACAGGTCAGTTAGCAGGGATAATAACAGTGACAGGTCAGTTAGCAGGGATAATAACAGTGACAGGTCAGTTAGCAGGGATAATAACAGTGACAGGTCAGTTAGCAGGGATAATAACAGTGACAGGTCAGTTAGCAGGGATAATAACAGTGACAGGTCAGTTAGCAGGATAATAACAGTGACAGGTCAGTTAGCAGGGATAATAACAGTGACAGGTCAGTTAGCAGGGATAATAACAGTGACAGGTCAGTTAGCAGGGATAATAACAGTGACAGGTCAGTTAGCAGGGATAATAACAGTGACAGGTCAGTTAGCAGGGATAATAACAGTGACAGGTCAGTTAGCAGGGATAATAACAGTGACAGGTCAGTTAGCAGGGATAATAACAGTGACAGGTCAGTTAGCAGGGATAATAACAGTGACAGGTCAGTTAGCAGGGATAATAACAGTGACAGGTCAGTTAGCAGGGATAATAACAGTGACAGGTCAGTTAGCAGGGATAATAACAGTGACAGGTCAGTTAGCAGGGATAATAACAGTGACAGGTCAGTTAGCAGGGATAATAACAGTGACAGGTCAGTTAGCAGGGATAATAACAGTGACAGGTCAGTTAGCAGGGATAATAACAGTGACAGGTCAGTTAGCAGGGATAATAACAGTGACAAGGTCAGTTAGCAGGGATAATAACAGTGACAGGTCAGTTAGCAGGGATAATAACAGTGACAGGTCAGTTAGCAGGGATAATAACAGTGACAGGTCAGTTAGCAGGGATAATAACAGTGACAGGTCAGTTAGCAGGGATAATAACAGTGACAGGTCAGTTAGCAGGGATAATAACAGTGACAGGTCAGTTAGCAGGGATAATAACAGTGACAGGTCAGTTAGCGGGGATAATAACAGTGACAGGTCAGTTAGCAGGGATAATAACAGTGACAGGTCAGTTAGCAGGGATAATAACAGTGACAGGTCAGTTAGCAGGGATAATAACAGTGACAGGTCAGTTAGCAGGGATAATAACAGTGACAGGTCAGTTAGCAGGGATAATAACAGTGACAGGTCAGTTAGCAGGATAATAACAGTGACAGGTCAGTTAGCAGGGATAATAACAGTGACAGGTCAGTTAGCGAGGATAATAACAGTGACAGGTCAGTTAGCAGGGATAATAACAGTGACAGGTCAGTTAGCAGGGATAATAACAGTGACAGGTCAGTTAGCAGGGATAATAACAGTGACAGGTCAGTTAGCAGGGATAATAACAGTGACAGGTCAGTTAGCAGGATAATAACAGTGACAGGTCAGTTAGCAGGGATAATAACAGTGACAGGTCAGTTAGCAGGGATAATAACAGTGACAGGTCAGTTAGCAGGGATAATAACAGTGACAGGTCAGTTAGCAGGGATAATAACAGTGACAGGTCAGTTAGCAGGGATAATAACAGTGACAGGTCAGTTAGCAGGGATAATAACAGTGACAGGTCAGTTAGCAGGATAATAACAGTGACAGGTCAGTTAGCAGGGATAATAACAGTGACAGGTCAGTTAGCAGGGGAATAACAGTGACAGGTCAGTTAGCAGGGATAATAACAGTGACAGGTCAGTTAGCAGGGATAATAACAGTGACAGGTCAGTTAGCAGGGATAATAACAGTGACAGGTCAGTTAGCAGGGATAATAACAGTGACAGGTCAGTTAGCAGGGATAATAACAGTGACAGGTCAGTTAGCAGGATAATAACAGTGACAGGTCAGTTAGCAGGGATAATAACAGTGACAGGTCAGTTAGCAGGGATAATAACAGTGACAGGTCAGTTAGCAGGGATAATAACAGTGACAGGTCAGTTAGCAGGGATAATAACAGTGACAGGTCAGTTAGCAGGGATAATAACAGTGACAGGCCAGTTAGCAGGGATAATAACAGTGACAGGTACAGTTAGCAGGGATAATAACAGTGACAGGTCAGTTAGCAGGGATAATAACAGTGACAGGTCAGTTAGCGGGGATAATAACAGTGACAGGTCAGTTAGCAGGGATAATAACAGTGACAGGTCAGTTAGCAGGGATAATAACAGTGACAGGTCAGTTAGCAGGGATAATAACAGTGACAGGTCAGTTAGCAGGGATAATAACAGTGACAGGTCAGTTAGCAGGGATAATAACAGTGACAGGTCGGTTAGCAGGGATAATAACAGTGACAGGTCAGTTAGCAGGGATAATAACAGTGACAGGTCAGTTAGCAGGGATAATAACAGTGACAGGTCAGTTAGCAGGATAATAACAGTGACAGGTCAGTTAGCGGGGATAATAACAGTGACAGGTCAGTTAGCAGGGATAATAACAGTGACAGGTCAGTTAGCAGGGATAATAACAGTGACAGGTCAGTTAGCGGGATAATAACAGTGACAGGTCAGTTAGCAGGGATAATAACAGTGACAGGTCAGTTAGCAGGGATAATAACAGTGACAGGTCAGTTAGCGGATAATAACAGTGACAGGTCAGTTAGCAGGGATAATAACAGTGACAGGTCAGTTAGCAGGGGATAATAACAGTGACAGATCAGTTAGCAGGGATAATAACAGTGACAGGTCAGTTAGCAGGGATAATAACAGTGACAGGTCAGTTAGCAGGGATAATAACAGTGACAGGTCAGTTAGCAGGATAATAACAGTGACAGGTCAGTTAGCAGGGATAATAACAGTGACAGGTCAGTTAGCAGGGATAATAACAGTGACAGGTCAGTTAGCAGGGATAATAACAGTGACAGGTCAGTTAGCAGGGATAATAACAGTGACAGGTCAGTTAGCAGGGATAATAACAGTGACAGGTCAGTTAGCAGGGATAATAACGAGTGACAGGTACAGTTAGCAGGATAATAACAGTGACAGGTCAGTTAGCAGGATAATAACAGTGACAGGTCAGTTAGCAGGGATAATAACAGTGACAGGTCAGTTAGCAGGGATAATAACAGTGACAGGTCAGTTAGCAGGGATAATAACAGTGACAGGTCCAGTTAGCAGGGATAATAACAGTGACAGGTCAGTTAGCAGGATAATAACAGTGACAGGTCAGTTAGCAGGGATAATAACAGTGACAGGTCAGTTAGCAGGGATAACAACAGTGACAGGTCAGTTAGCAGGGATAATAACAGTGACAGGTCAGTTAGCAGGGATAATAACAGTGACAGGTCAGTTAGCAGGGATAATAACAGTGACAGGTCAGTTAGCAGGATAATAACAGTGACAGGTCAGTTAGCAGGGATAATAACAGTGACAGGTCAGTTAGCAGGGATAATAACAGTGACAGGTCAGTTAGCAGGGATAATAACAGTGACAGGTCAGTTAGCAGGGATAATAACAGTGACAGGTCAGTTAGCAGGGATAATAACAGTGACAGGTCAGTTAGCAGGGATAATAACAGTGACAGGTCAGTTAGCAGGGATAATAACAGTGACAGGTCAGTTAGCAGGGATAATAACAGTGACAGGTCGGTTAGCAGGAATAATAACAGTGACAGGTCAGTTAGCAGGGATAATAACAGTGACAGGTCAGTTAGCAGGGATAATAACAGTGACAGGTCAGTTAGCAGGGATAATAACAGTGACAGGTCGGTTAGCAGGGATAATAACAGTGACAGGTCAGTTAGCAGGGATAATAACAGTGACAGGTCAGTTAGCAGGGATAATAACAGTGACAGGTCAGTTAGCAGGGATAATAACAGTGACAGGCCAGTTAGCAGGGATAATAACAGTGACAGGTCAGTTAGCAGGGATAATAACAGTGACAGGTCAGTTAGAGGGATAATAACAGTGACAGGTCAGTTAGCAGGGATAATAACAGTGACAGGTCAGTTAGCAGGATAATAACAGTGACAGGTCAGTTAGCAGGATAATAACAGTGACAGGTCAGTTAGCAGGGATAATAACAGTGACAGGTCAGTTAGCAGGGATAATAACAGTGATAGGTCGGTTAGCAGGATAATAACAGTGACAGGTCAGTTAGCAGGGATAATAACAGTGACAGGTCAGTTAGCTGGGATAATAACAGTGACAGGTCAGTTAGCAGGGATAATAACAGTGACAGGTCAGTTAGCAGGGATAATAACAGTGACAGGTCAGTTAGCAGGGATAATAACAGTGACAGGTCAGTTAGCAGGGATAATAACAGTGACAGGTCAGTTAGCAGGGATAATAACAGTGACAGGTCAATTAGCAGGATAATAACAGTGACAGGTCAGTTAGCAGGGATAATAACAGTGACAGGTCAGTTAGCAGGATAATAACAGTGACAGGTCAGTTAGCAGGGATAATAACAGTGACAGGTCAGTTAGCAGGGATAATAACAGTGACAGGTCAGTTAGCAGGGATAATAACGGTGACAGGTCAGTTAGCAGGGATAAAACAGTGACAGGTCAGTTAGCAGGATAATAACAGTGACAGGTCAGTTAGCAGGGGATAATAACAGTGACAGGTCAGTTAGCAGGGATAATAACAGTGACAGGTCAGTTAGCAGGGATAATAACAGTGACAGGTCAGTTAGCAGGGATAATAACAGTGACAGGTCAGTTAGCAGGGATAATAACAGTGACAGGTCAGTTAGCAGGGATAATAACAGTGACAGGTCAGTTAGCAGGGATAATAACAGTGACAGGTCAGTTAGCAGGGATAATAACAGTGACAGGTCAGTTAGCAGGGATAATAACAGTGACAGGTCAGTTAGCAGGGATAATAACAGTGACAGGTCAGTTAGCAGGGATAATAACAGTGACAGGTCAGTTAGCAGGGATAATAACAGTGACAGGTCAGTTAGCAGGGATAATAACAGTGACAGGTCAGTTAGCAGGGATAATAACAGTGACAGGTCAGTTAGCAGGATAATAACAGTGACAGATCAGTTAGCAGGGATAATAACAATGACAGGTCAGTTAGCAGGATAATAACAGTGACAGGTCAGTTAGCAGGGATAATAACAGTGACAGGTCAGTTAGCAGGGATAATAACAGTGACAGGTCAGTTAGCAGGGATAATAACGGTGACAGGTCAGTTAGCAGGGATAATAACAGTGACAGGTCAGTTAGCAGGATAATAACAGTGACAGGTCAGTTAGCAGGGATAATAACAGTGACAGGTCAGTTAGCGGGGATAATAACAGTGACAGGTCAGTTAGCAGGATAATAACAGTGACAGGTCAGTTAGCAGGGATAATAACAGTGACAGGTCAGTTAGCAGGGATAATAACAGTGACAGGTCAGTTAGCAGGGATAATAACAGTGACAGGTCAGTTAGCAGGATAATAACAGTGACAGGTCAGTTAGCAGGGATAATAACAGTGACAGGTCAGTTAGCAGGGATAATAACAGTGACAGGTCAGTTAGCAGGGATAATAACAGTGACAGGTCAGTTAGCAGGGATAATAACAGTGACAGGTCAGTTAGCAGGATAATAACAGTGACAGGTCAGTTAGCTGGGATAACAACAGTGACAGGCCAGTTAGCAGGGATAATAACAGTGACAGGTCAGTTAGCAGGATAATAACAGTGACAGGTCAGTTAGCAGGGATAATAACAGTGACAGGTCAGTTAGCAGGGATAATAACAGTGACAGGTCAGTTAGCAGGGATAATAACAGTGACAGGTCAGTTAGCAGGATAATAACAGTGACAGGTCAGTTAGCAGGGATAATAACAGTGACAGGTCAGTTAGCAGGGATAATAACAGTGACAGGTCAGTTAGCAGGATAATAACAGTGACAGGTCAGTTAGCAGGGATAATAACAGTGACAGGTCAGTTAGCAGGGATAATAACAGTGACAGGTCAGTTAGCAGGGATAATAACAGTGACAGGTCAGTGTGACAGGTCAGTTAGCAGGGATAATAACAGTGACAGGCCAGTTAGCAGGGATAATAACAGTGACAGGTCGGTTAGCAGGGATAATAACAGTGACAGGTCAGTTAGCAGGGATAATAACAGTGACAGGTCAGTTAGCAGGGATAATAACAGTGACAGGTCAGTTAGCAGGTAATAACAGTGACAGGTCAGTTAGCAGGATAATAACAGTGACAGGTCGGTTAGCAGGATAATAACAGTGACAGGTCAGTTAGCAGGGATAATAACAGTGACAGGTCAGTTAGCAGGGATAATAACAGTGACAGGTCAGTTAGCAGGATAATAACAGTGACAGGTCAGTTAGCAGGGATAATAACAGTGACAGGTCAGTTAGCAGGGATAATAACAGTGACGGGTCAGTTAGCAGGGATAATAACAGTGACAGGTCAGTTAGCAGGGATAATAACAGTGACAGGTCAGTTAGCAGGGATAATAACAGTGACAGGTCAGTTAGCAGGGATAATAACAGTGACAGGTCAGTTAGCAGGGATAATAACAGTGACAGGATCAGTTAGCAGGGATAATAACAGGACAGGTCAGTTAGCAGGGATAATAACAGTGACAGGTCAGTTAGCAGGGATAATAACAGTGACAGGTCAGTTAGCAGGGATAATAACAGCGACAGGTCAGTTAGCAGGATAATAACAGTGACAGGTCAGTTAGCAGGGATAATAACAGTGACAGGTCAGTTGGCAGGGATAATAACAGTGACAGGTCAGTTAGCAGGGATAATAACAGTGACAGGTCAGTTAGCAGGGACAATAACAGTGACAGGTCAGTTAGCAGGATAATAACAGTGACAGGTCAGTTAGCAGGGATAATAACAGTGACAGGTCAGTTAGCAGGGATAATAACAGTGACAGGTCAGTTAGCAGGGGATAATAACAGTGACAGGTCAGTTAGCAGGGATAATAACAGTGACAGGTCAGTTAGCGGGGATAATAACAGTGACAGGTCAGTTAGCAGGGATAATAACAGTGACAGCCCAGTTAGCAGGGATAATAACAGTGACAGGTCAGTTAGCAGGGATAATAACAGTGACAGGTCAGTTAGCAGGGATAATAACAGTGACAGGTCAGTTAGCAGGGATAATAACAGTGACAGGTCAGTTAGCAGGGATAATAACAGTGACAGGTCAGTTAGCAGGGATAATAACAGTGACAGGTCAGTTAGCAGGGATAATAACAGTGACAGGTCAGTTAGCAGGGATAATAACAGTGACAGGTCAGTTAGCAGGGATAATAACAGTGACAGGTCAGTTAGCAGGGATAATAACAGTGACAGGTCAGTTAGCAGGATAATAACAGTGACAGGTCAGTTAGCAGGGATAATAACAGTGACAGGTCAGTTAGCAGGGATAATAACAGTGACAGGTCAGTTAGCAGGATAATAACAGTGACAGGTCAGTTAGCAGGATAATAACAGTGACAGGTCAGTTAGCAGGGATAATAACAGTGACAGGTCAGTTAGCAGGGATAATAACAGTGACAGGTCAGTTAGCAGGGATAATAACAGTGACAGGTCAGTTAGCAGGGATAATAACAGTGACAGGTCAGTTAGCAGGATAATAACAGTGACAGGTCAGTTAGCAGGATACAATAACAGTGACAGGTCAGTTAGCAGGGATAATAACAGTGACAGGTCAGTTAGCAGGGATAATAACAGTGACAGGTCAGTTAGCAGGGATAATAACAGTGACAGGTCAGTTAGCAGGGATAATAACAGTGACAGGTCAGTTAGCAGGGATAATAACAGTGACAGGTCAGTTAGCAGGGATAATAACAGTGACAGGTCAGTTAGCAGGATAATAACAGTGACAGGTCGGTTAGCAGGGATAATAACAGTGACAGGTCAGTTAGCGGGATAATAACAGTGACAGGTCAGTTAGCAGGATAATAACAGTGACAGGTCAGTTAGCAGGGATAATAACAGTGACAGGTCAGTTAGCAGGATAATAACAGTGACAGGTCAGTTAGCAGGATAATAACAGTGACAGGTCAGTTAGCAGGGATAATAACAGTGACAGGTCAGTTAGCAGGGATAATAACAGTGACAGGTCAGTTAGCAGGGATAATAACAGTGACAGGTCAGTTAGCAGGGATAATAACAGTGACAGGTCAGTTAGCAGGGATAATAACAGTGACAGGTCAGTTAGCAGGGATAATAACAGTGACAGGTCAGTTAGCAGGGATAATAACAGTGACAGGTCAGTTAGCAGGGATAATAACAGTGACAGGTCAGTTAGCAGGATAATAACAGTGACAGGTCAGTTAGCAGGGATAATAACAGTGACAGGTCAGTTAGCAGGGATAATAACAGTGACAGGTCAGTTAGCAGGGGATAATAACAGTGACAGGTCAGTTAGCAGGGATAATAACAGTGACAGGTCAGTTAGCAGGGATAATAACAGTGACAGGTCAGTTAGCAGGGATAATAACAGTGACAGGTCAGTTAGCAGGGATAATAACAGTGACAGGGTCAGTTAGCAGGGATAATAACAGTGACAGGTCAGTTAGCAGGGATAATAACAGTGACAGGTCAGTTAGCAGGGATAATCAGTGACAGGTCAGTTAGCAGGGATAATAACAGTGACAGGTCAGTTAGCAGGGATAATAACAGTGACAGGTCAGTTAGCAGGGATAATAACAGTGACAGGTCAGTTAGCAGGGATAATAACAGTGACAGGTCAGTTAGCAGGGATAATAACAGTGACAGGTCAGTTAGCAGGATAATAACAGTGACAGGTCAGTTAGCAGGGATAATAACAGTGACAGGTCAGTTAGCAGGGATAATAACAGTGACAGGTCAGTTAGCAGGGATAATAACAGTGACAGGTCAGTTAGCAGGGATAATAACAGTGACAGGTCAGTTAGCAGGGATAATAACAGTGACAGGTCAGTTAGCAGGGATAATAACAGTGACAGGTCAGTTAGCAGGATAATAACAGTGACAGGTCAGTTAGCAGGGATAATAACAGTGACAGGTCAGTTAGCAGGGATAATAACAGTGACAGGTCAGTTAGCAGGGATAATAACAGTGACAGGTCAGTTAGCAGGGATAATAACAGTGACAGGTCAGTTAGCAGGATAATAACAGTGACAGGTCAGTTAGCAGGGATAATAACAGTGACAGGTCAGTTAGCAGGGATAATAACAGTGACAGGTCGGTTAGCAGGGATAATAACAGTGACAGGTCAGTTAGCAGGATAATAACAGTGACAGGTCAGTTAGCTGGGATAATAACAGTGACAGGTCAGTTAGCAGGGATAATAACAGTGACAGGTCAGTTAGCAGGGATAATAACAGTGACAGGTCAGTTAGCAGGGATAATAACAGTGACAGGTCAGTTAGCAGGGATAATAACAGTGACAGGTCAGTTAGCAGGGATAATAACAGTGACAGCCCAGTTAGCAGGGATAATAACAGTGACAGGTCAGTTAGCAGGATAATAACAGTGACAGGTCAGTTAGCAGGATAATAACAGTGACAGGTCAGTTGCAGGGATAATAACAGTGACAGGTCAGTTAGCAGGGATAATAACAGTGACAGGTCAGTTCCAGCAGGGATAATAACAGTGACAGGTCAGTTAGCAGGGATAATAACAGTGACAGGTCAGTTAGCAGGGATAATAACAGTGACAGGTCAGTTAGCAGGGATAATAACAGTGACAGGTCAGTTAGCAGGGATAAAACAGTGACAGGTCAGTTAGCAGGGATAATAACAGTGACAGGTCAGTTAGCAGGGATAATAACAGTGACAGGTCAGTTAGCAGGGATAATAACAGTGACAGGTCAGTTAGCAGGGATAATAACAGTGACAGGTCAGTTAGCAGGGATAATAACAGTGACAGGTCAGTTAGCAGGGATAATAACAGTGACAGGTCAGTTAGCAGGGATAATAACAGTGACAGGTCAGTTAGCAGGGATAATAACAGTGACAGGTCAGTTAGCAGGGATAATAACAGTGACAGGTCAGTTAGCAGGGATAATAACAGTGACAGGTCAGTTAGCAGGGATAATAACAGTGACAGGTCAGTTAGCAGGGATAATAACAGTGACAGGTCAGTTAGCAGGGATAATAACAGTGACAGGTCAGTTAGCAGGGGAATAACAGTGACAGGTCAGTTAGCAGGGATAATAACAGTGACAGGTCAGTTAGCAGGGATAATAACAGTGACAGGTCAGTTAGCAGGGATAATAACAGTGACAGGTCAGTTAGCAGGGATAATAACAGTGACAGGTCAGTTAGCAGGGATAATAACAGTGACAGGTCAGTTAGCAGGGATAATAACAGTGACAGGTCAGTTAGCAGGGATAATAACAGTGACAGGTCAGTTAGCAGGGATAATAACAGTGACAGGTCAGTTAGCAGGGATAATAACAGTGACAGGTCAGTTAGCAGGGATAATAACAGTGACAGCCCAGTTAGCAGGGATAATAACAGTGACAGGTCAGTTAGCAGGGATAATAACAGTGACAGGTCAGTTAGCAGGGATAATAACGGTGACAGGTCAGTTAGCAGGGATAATAACAGTGACAGGTCAGTTAGCAGGGATAATAACAGTGACAGGTCAGTTAGCAGGGATAATAACAGTGACAGGTCAGTTAGCAGGGATAATAACAGTGACAGGTCAGTTAGCAGGGGATAATAACAGTGACAGGTCAGTTAGCAGGATAATAACAGTGACAGGTCAGTTAGCAGGGATAATAACAGTGACAGGTCAGTTAGCAGGGATAATAACAGTGACAGGTCAGTTAGCTAGCAGGATAATAACAGTGACAGGTCAGTTAGCAGGGATAATAACAGTGACAGGTCAGTTAGCAGGGATAATAACAGTGACAGGTCAGTTAGCAGGATAATAACAGTGACAGGTCAGTTAGCAGGGATAATAACAGTGACAGGTCAGTTAGCAGGGATAATAACAGTGACAGGTCAGTTAGCAGGGATAATAACAGTGACAGGTCAGTTAGCAGGGATAATAACAGTGACAGGTCAGTTAGCAGGGATAATAACAGTGACAGGTCAGTTAGCAGGGGAATAACAGTGACAGGTCAGTTAGCAGGGATAATAACAGTGACAGGTCAGTTAGCAGGGATAATAACAGTGACAGGTCAGTTAGCAGGGATAATAACAGTGACAGGTCAGTTAGCAGGGATAATAACAGTGACAGGTCAGTTAGCAGGGATAATAACAGTGACAGGTCAGTTAGCAGGGATAATAACAGTGACAGGTCGTTAGCAGGGATAATAACAGTGACAGGTCAGTTAGCAGGGATAATAACGGTGACAGGTCAGTTAGCAGGGATAATAACAGTGACAGGTCAGTTAGCAGGGATAATAACAGTGACAGGTCAGTTAGCAGGGATAATAACAGTGACAGGTCAGTTAGCAGGGATAATAACAGTGACAGGTCAGTTAGCAGGGATAATAACAGTGACAGGTCAGTTAGCAGGGATAATAACAGTGACAGCTCAGTTAGCAGGGATAATAACAGTGACAGGTCAGTTAGCGGGGATAATAACAGTGACAGGTCAGTTAGCAGGGATAATAACAGTGACAGGTCAGTTAGCAGGGATAATAACAGTGACAGGTCAGTTAGCAGGGATAATAACAGTGACAGGTCAGTTAGCAGGGATAATAACAGTGACAGGTCAGTTAGCAGGGATAATAACAGTGACAGGTCAGTTAGCAGGGATAATAACAGTGACAGGTCAGTTAGCAGGGATAATAACAGTGACAGGTCAGTTAGCAGGGATAATAACAGTGACAGGTCAGTTAGCAGGGATAATAACAGTGACAGGTCAGTTAGCAGGGATAATAACAGTGACAGGTCAGTTAGCAGGGATAATAACAGTGACAGGTCAGTTAGCAGGGATAATAACAGTGACAGGTCAGTTAGCAGGGATAATAACAGTGACAGGTCAGTTAGCAGGGATAATAACAGTGACAGGTCAGTTAGCAGGGATAATAACAGTGACAGGTCAGTTAGCAGGGATAATAACAGTGACAGGTCAGTTAGCAGGGATAATAACAGTGACAGGTCAGTTAGCAGGGATAATAACAGTGACAGGTCAGTTAGCAGGGATAATAACAGTGACAGGTCAGTTAGCAGGGATAATAACAGTGACAGGTCAGTTAGCAGGGATAATAACAGTGACAGGTCAGTTAGCAGGGATAATAACAGTGACAGGTCAGTTAGCAGGGATAATAACAGTGACAGGTCAGTTAGCAGGGATAATAACAGTGACAGGTCAGTTAGCAGGGATAATAACAGTGACAGGTCAGTTAGCAGGGATAATAACAGTGACAGGTCAGTTAGCAGGGATAATAACAGTGACAGGTCAGTTAGCAGGGATAATAACAGTGACAGGTCAGTTAGCAGGGATAATAACAGTGACAGGTCAGTTAGCAGGGATAATAACAGTGACAGCCCAGTTAGCAGGGATAATAACAGTGACAGGTCAGTTAGCAGGGATAATAACAGTGACAGGTCAGTTAGCAGGGATAATAACAGTGACAGCTCAGTTAGCGGGGGATAATAACAGTGACAGGTCAGTTAGCAGGGATAATAACAGTGACAGGTCAGTTAGCAGGGATAATAACAGTGACAGGTCAGTTAGCAGGGATAATAACAGTGACAGGTCAGTTAGCAGGGATAATAACAGTGACAGGTCAGTTAGCAGGGATAATAACAGTGACAGGTCAGTTAGCAGGGATAACAACAGTGACAGGTCAGTTAGCGGGGATAATAACAGTGACAGGTCAGTTAGCAGGGATAATAACAGTGACAGGTCAGTTAGCAGGGATAATAACAGTGACAGGTCAGTTGCAGGGATAATAACAGTGACAGGTCAGTTAGCAGGGATAATAACAGTGACAGGTCAGTTAGCAGGGATAATAACAGTGACAGGTCAGTTAGCAGGGATAATAACAGTGACAGGTCAGTTAGCAGGGATAATAACAGTGACAGGTCAGTTAGCAGGGATAATAACAGTGACAGGTCAGTTAGCAGGGATAATAACAGTGACAGGTCAGTTAGCGGGATAATAACAGTGACAGGTCAGTTAGCAGGGATAATAACAGTGACAGGTCAGTTGCAGGGATAATAACAGTGACAGGTCAGTTAGCAGGGATAATAACAGTGACAGGTCAGTTAGCAGGGATAATAACAGTGACAGGTCAGTTAGCAGGGATAATAACAGTGACAGGTCAGTTAGCAGGGATAATAACAGTGACAGGTCAGTTAGCAGGGATAATAACAGTGACAGGTCAGTTAGCAGGGATAATAACAGTGACAGGTCAGTTAGCAGGGATAATAACAGTGACAGGTCAGTTAGCAGGGATAATAACAGTGACAGGTCAGTTAGCAGGGATAATAACAGTGACAGGTCAGTTAGCAGGGATAATAACAGTGACAGGTCAGTTAGCAGGGATAATAACAGTGACAGGTCAGTTAGCAGGGATAATAACAGTGACAGGTCAGTTAGCAGGGATAATAACAGTGACAGGTCAGTTAGCAGGGATAATAACAGTGACAGGTCAGTTAGCAGGGATAATAACAGTGACAGGTCAGTTAGCAGGGATAATAACAGTGACAGGTCAGTTAGCAGGGATAATAACAGTGACAGGTCAGTTAGCAGGATAATAACAGTGACAGGTCAGTTAGCAGGGATAATAACAGTGACAGGTCAGTTAGCAGGGATAATAACAGTGACAGGTCAGTTAGCAGGGATAATAACAGTGACAGGTCAGTTAGCAGGATAATAACAGTGACAGGTCAGTTAGCAGGGATAATAACAGTGACAGGTCAGTTAGCAGGGATAATAACAGTGACAGGTCAGTTAGCAGGGATAATAACAGTGACAGGTCAGTTAGCAGGGATAATAACAGTGACAGGTCAGTTAGCAGGGGATAATAACAGTGACAGGTCAGTTAGCAGGGTATATAACAGTGACAGGTCAGTTAGCAGGGATAATAACAGTGACAGGTCAGTTAGCAGGGATAATAACAGTGACAGGTCAG